>NW_026697701.1:0-25752 GCF_030435755.1 Ochotona princeps
CTTAGTGCCCTTTGAGTGCATTATCTAGGAATGAACCTGGTAGAGCATCCCACACAAACGAATGCTCCACATGCGGGTTTCACATGCCACCAACTCCACATTCACAGGCAACTTCAGTGCCACAGCCGTTTTCAGATAGCCCTCAATGCAAAGGCTCTAGACGCAAATATTGGTGTGAGAGCTAATTCAATCAAGGAAACACTGCATGTTGGTGAAGGGCATATTGAAGAAGGATCAGCCGAGTGGTTCTTGTGGGAGAACAACTTCATTTGGCTCACTAACTTCACACACCATCAGGCTTCCAAGCAGCTCTCAAGGAAACTCAGTTTTCACACTCTATGCTTAGTGCCCTTTGAGTGCATTATCTAGGAATGAACCTGGTAGAGCATCCCACACAAACGAATGCTCCACATGCGGGTTTCACATGCCACCAACTCCACATTCACAGGCAACTTCAGCGCCACAGCCGTTTTCAGATAGCCCTCAATGCAAAGGCTCTAGACACAAATATTGGTGTGAGATCTAATTCAATCAAGGAAACACTGCATGTTGGTGAAGGGGCATATTGAAGAAGGATCAGCCGAGTGGTTCTTGTGGGAGAACAACTCCATTTGGCTCACTAACTTCACACACCATCAGGCTTCCAAGCAGCTCTCAAGGAAACTCAGTTTTCACACTCTATGCTTAGTGCCCTTTGAGTGCCTAGGACTGAAATGAAGCTTGGAGAGCATCCCACACAGACGAATGCTCCACATGCGGGTTTCACATGCCACCAACTCCACATTCTCACGCAACTTCAGCGCCACAGCCGTTTTCAGATAGCCCTCAATGCAAAGGCTCTAGACGCAAATATTGGTGTGAGAGCTAATTCAATCAAGGAAACACTGCATGTTGGTGAAGGGCATATTGAAGAAGGATCAGCCGAGTGGTTCTTGTGGGAGAACAACTCCATTTGGCTCACTAACTTCACACACCATCAGGCTTCCAAGCAGCTCTCAAGGAAACTCAGTTTTCACACTCTATGCTTAGTGCCCTTTGAGTGCCTAGGACTGAAATGAAGCTTGGTGAGCATCCCACATAAACGAATGCTCCACATGCGGGTTTCACATGCCACCAACTCCACATTCACAGGCAACTTCAGCGCCACAGCCGTTTTCAGATAGCCCTCAATGCAAAGGCTCTAGACGCCAATATTGGTGTGAGAGCTAATTCAATCAAGGAAACACTGCATGTTGGTGAAGGGCATATTGAAGAAGGATCAGCCGAGTGGTTCTTGTGGGAGAACAACTCCATTTGGCTCACTAACTTCACACACCATCAGGCTTCCAAGCAGCTCTCAAGGAAACTCGGTTTTCACACTCTATGCTTAGTGCCCTTTGAGTGAGTAGGACTGAAATGAAGCTTGGTGAGTATGCCACACAAACGAATGCTCCACATGCGGGTTTCACATGCCACCAACTCCACATTCTCAGGCAACTTCAGCGCCACAGCCGTTTTCAGATAGCCCTCAATTCAAAGGCTCTAGACGCAAATATTGGTGTGAGAGCTAATTCAATCAAGGAAACACTGCATGTTGGTGAAGGGCATATTGAAGAAGGATCAGCCGAGTGGTTCTTGTGGGAGAACAACTCCATTTGGCTCACTAACTTCACACACCATCAGGCTTCCAAGCAGCTCTCAAGGAAACTCAGTTTTCACACTCTATGCTTAGTGCCCTTTGAGTGCATTATCTAGGAATGAACCTGGTAGAGCATCCCACACAAACGAATGCTCCACATGCGGGTTTCACATGCCACCAACTCCACATTCACAGGCAACTTCAGCGCCACAGCCGTTTTCAGATACCCTCAATGCAAAGGCTCTAGACGCCAATATTGGTGTGAGAGCTAATTCAATCAAGGAAACACTGCATGTTGGTGAAGGGCATATTGAAGAAGGATCAGCCGAGTGGTTCTTGTGGGAGAACAACTCCATTTGGCTCACTAACTTCACACACCATCAGGCTTCCAAGCACCTCTCAAAGAAACTCAGTTTTCACACTCTATGCTTAGTGCTCTTTGTGTGCCTAGGACTGAAATAGAGCTTGGTCAGCATCTCACACAAACGAATGCTCCACATGCGGGTTTCACATGCCACCAACTCCAGATTCACAGGCAACTTCAGTGCCACAGCCGTTTTCAGATAGCCCTCAATGCAAAGGCTCTAGACGCCAATATTGGTGTGAGAGCTAATTCAATCAAGGAAACACTGCATGTTGGTGAAGGGCATATTGAAGAAGGATCGGCCGAGTGGTTCTTGTGGGAGAACAACTCCATTTGGCTCACTAACTTCACACACCATCAAGCTTCCAAGCAGCTCTCAAGGAAACTCAGTTTTCACACTCTATGCTTAGTGCCCTTTGAGTGCATTATCTAGGAATGAACCTGGTAGAGCATCCCACACAAACGAATGTTCCACATGCGGGTTTCACATGCCACCAACTCCACATTCACAGGCAACTTCAGCGCCACAGCCGTTTTCAGATAGCCCTCAATGCAAAGGCTCTAGACGCAAATATTGGTGTGAGAGCTAATTCAATCAAGGAAACACTGCATGTTGGTGAAGGGCATATTGAAGAAGGATCAGCCGAGTGGTTCTTGTGGGAGAACAACTCCATTTGGCTCACTAACTTCACACACCATCAGGCTTCCAAGCAGCTCTCAAGGAAACTCAGTTTTCACACTCTATGCTTAGTGCCCTTTGAGTGCCTAGGACTGAAATGAAGCTTGGAGAGCATCCCACACAAACGAATGCTCCACATGCGGGTTTCACATGACACCAACTCCACATTCACAGGCAACTTCAGCGCCACAGCCGTTTTCAGATAGCCCTCAATGCAAAGGCTCTAGACGCAAATATTGGTGTGAGAGCTAATTCAATCAAGGAAACACTGCATGTTGGTGAACGGCATATTGAAGAAGGATCAGCTGAGTGGTTCTTGTGGGAGAACAACTTCATTTGGCTCACTAACTTCACACACCATCAGGCTTCCAAGCAGCTCTCAAGGAAACTCAGTTTTCACACTCTATGCTTAGTGCCCTTTGAGTGCCTAGGACTGAAATGAAGCTTGGAGAGCATCCCACACAAACGAATGCTCCACATGCGGGTTTCACATGCCACCAACTCCACATTCACAGGCAACTTCAGCGCCACAGCCGTTTTCAGATAGCCCTCAATGCAAAGGCTCTAGATGCAAATATTGGTGTGAGAGCTAATTGAATCAAGGAAACACTGCATGTTGGTGAAGGGCATATTGAAGAAGGATCAGCCGAGTGGTTCTTGTGGGAGAACAACTCCATTTGGCTCACTAACTTCACACACCATCAGGCTTCCAAGCAGCTCTCAAGGAAACTCAGTTTTCACACTCTATGCTTAGTGCCCTTTGAGTGCATTATCTAGGAATGAACCTGGTAGAGCATCCCACACAAACGAATGCTCCACATGCGGATTTCACATGCCACCAACTCCACATTCACAGGCAACTTCAGCGCCACAGCCGTTTTCAGATAGCCCTCAATGCAAAGGCTCTAGACGCAAATATTGGTGTGAGAGCTAATTCAATCAAGGAAACACTGCATGTTGGTGAAGGGCATATTGAAGAAGGATCAGCCGAGTGGTTCTTGTGGGAGAACAACTCCATTTGGCTCACTAACTTCACACAAAATCAGGCTTCCAAGCAGCTCTCAAGGAAACTCAGTTTTCACACTCTATGCTTAGTGCCCTTTGAGTGCATTATCTAGGAATGAACCTGGTAGAGCATCCCACACAAACGAATGCTCCACATGCGGGTTTCACATGCCACCAACTCCACATTCACAGACAACTTCAGCGCCACAGCCGTTTTCAGATAGCCCTCAATGCAAAGGCTCTAGACGCCAATATTGGTGTGAGAGCTAATTCAATCAAGGAAACACTGCATGTTGGTGAAGGGCATATTGAAGAAGGATCAGCCGAGTGGTTCTTGTGGGAGAACAACTCCATTTGGCTCACTAACTTCACACACCATCAGGCTTCCAAGCAGCTCTCAAGGAAACTCAGTTTTCACACTCTATGCTTAGTGCCCTTTGAGTGCCTAGGACTGAAATGAAGCTTGGTGAGCATCCCACATAAACGAATGCTCCACTTTCGGGTTTCACATGCCACCAACTCCACATTCACAGGCAACTTCAGCGCCTCAACCGTTTTCAGATAGCCCTCAATGCAAAGGCTCTAGACGCAAATATTGGTGTGAGAGCTAATTCAATCAAGGAAACACTGCATGTTGGTGAAGGGCATATTGAAGAAGGATCAGCCGAGTGGTTTTTTGTGGGAGAACAACTCCATTTGGCTCACTAACTTCACACACCATCAGGCTTCCAAGCAGCTCTCAAGGAAACTCAGTTTTCACACTCTATGCTTAGTGCCAATTGAGTGCATTATCTAGGAATGAACCTGGTAGAGCATCCCACACAAACGAATGCTCCACATGCGGGTTTCACATGCCACCAACTCCACATTCACAGGCAACTTCAGCGCCTCAGCCGTTTTCAGATAGCCCTCAATGCAAAGGCTCTAGACGCAAATATTGGTGTGAGAGCTAATTCAATCAAGGAAACACTGCATGTGGGTGAAGGGCATATTGAAGAAGGATCAGCCGAGTGGTTCTTGTGGGAGAACAACTCCATTTGGCTCACTAACTTCACACACCATCAGGCTTCCAAGCAGCTCTCAAGGAAACTCAGTTTTCACACTCTATGCTTCGTGCTCTTTGTGTGCCTAGGACTGAAATGAAGCTTGGTGAGCATCCCACACAAACGAATGCTCCATATGCGGGTTTCACATGCCACCAACTCCACATTCACAGGCAACTTCAGCGCCACAGCCGTTTTCAGATAGCCCTCAATGCAAAGGCTCTAGAGGCAAATATTGGTGTGAGAGCTAATTCAATCAAGGAAACACTGCATGTTGGTGAAGGGCATATTGAAGAAGGATCAGCCGAGTGGTTCTTGTGGGAGAACAACTCCATTTGGCTCACTAACTTCACACACCATCAGGCTTCCAAGCAGCTCTCAAGGAAACTCAGTTTTCACACTCTATGCTTAGTGCCCTTTGAGTGCCTAGGACTGAAATGAAGCTTGGAGAGTATCCCACACAAACGAATGCTCCACATGCGGGTTTCACATGCCACCAACTCCACATTCACAGGCAACTTCAGCGCCTCAGCCGTTTTCAGATAGCCCTCAATGCAAAGGCTCTAGACGCAAATATTGGTGTGAGAGCTAATTCAATCAAGGAAACACTGCATGTTGGTGAAGGGCATATTGAAGAAGGATCAGCCGAGTGGTTTTTTGTGGGAGAACAACTCCATTTGGCTCACTAACTTCACACACCATCAGGCTTCCAAGCAGCTCTCAAGGAAACTCAGTTTTCACACTCTATGCTTAGTGCCAATTGAGTGCATTATCTAGGAATGAACCTGGTAGAGCATCCCACACAAACGAATGCTCCACATGCGGGTTTCACATGCCACCAACTCCACATTCACAGGCAACTTCAGCGCCTCATCCGTTTTCAGATAGCCCTCAATGCAAAGGCTCTAGACGCAAATATTGGTGTGAGAGCTAATTCAATCAAGGAAACACTGCATGTTGGTGAAGGGCATATTGAAGAAGGATCAGCCGAGTGGTTCTTGTGGGAGAACAACTCCATTTGGCTCACTAACTTCACACACCATCAGGCTTCCAAGCAGCTCTCAAGGAAACTCAGTTTTCACACTCTGTGCTTAGTGCCCTTTGAGTGCATTATCTAGGAATGAACCTGGTAGAGCATCCCACACAAACGAATGCTCCACATGCGGGTTTCACATGCCACCAACTCCACATTCACAGGCAACTTCAGCGCCACAGCCGTTTTCAGATAGCCCTCAATGCAAAGGCTCTAGAGGCAAATATTGGTGTGAGATCTAATTCAATCAAGGAAACACTGCATGTTGGTGAAGCACATATTGAAGAAGGATCAGCCAAGTGGTTCTTGTGGGAGAACAACTCCATTTGGCTCACTAACTTCACACACCATCAGGCTTCCAAGCAGCTCTCAAGGAAACTCAGTTTTCACACTCTATGCTTAGTGCCCTTTGAGTGCATTATCTAGGAATGAACCTGGTAGAACATCCCACACAAACGAATGCTCCACATGCGGGTTTCACATGCCACCAACTCCACATTCACAGGCAACTTCAGCGCCTCAACCGTTTTCAGATAGCCCTCAATGCAAAGGCTCTAGACGCAAATATTGGTGTGAGAGCTAATTCAATCAAGGAAACACTGCATGTTGGTGAAGGGCATATTGAAGAAGGATCAGCCGAGTGGTTTTTTGTGGGAGAACAACTCCATTTGGCTCACTAACTTCACACACCATCAGGCTTCCAAGCAGCTCTCAAGGAAACTCAGTTTTCACACTCTATGCTTAGTGCCAATTGAGTGCATTATCTAGGAATGAACCTGGTAGAGCATCCCACACAAACGAATGCTCCACATGCGGGTTTCACATGCCACCAACTCCACATTCACAGGCAACTTCAGCGCCTCAGCCGTTTTCAGATAGCCCTCAATGCAAAGGCTCTAGACGCAAATATTGGTGTGAGAGCTAATTCAATCAAGGAAACACTGCATGTGGGTGAAGGGCATATTGAAGAAGGATCAGCCGAGTGGTTCTTGTGGGAGAACAACTCCATTTGGCTCACTAACTTCACACACCATCAGGCTTCCAAGCAGCTCTCAAGGAAATTCAGTTTTCACACTCTATGCTTCGTGCTCTTTGTGTGCCTAGGACTGAAATGAAGCTTGGTGAGCATCCCACACAAACGAATGCTCCATATGCGGGTTTCACATGCCACCAACTCCACATTCACAGGCAACTTCAGCGCCACAGCCGTTTTCAGATAGCCCTCAATGCAAAGGCTCTAGAGGCAAATATTGGTGTGAGAGCTAATTCAATCAAGGAAACACTGCATGTTGGTGAAGGGCATATTGAAGAAGGATCAGCCGAGTGGTTCTTGTGGGAGAACAACTCCATTTGGCTCACTAACTTCACACACCATCAGGCTTCCAAGCAGCTCTCAAGGAAACTCAGTTTTCACACTCTATGCTTAGTGCCCTTTGAGTGCCTAGGACTGAAATGAAGCTTGGAGAGTATCCCACACAAACGAATGCTCCACATGCGGGTTTCACATGCCACCAACTCCACATTCACAGGCAACTTCAGCGCCTCAGCCGTTTTCAGATAGCCCTCAATGCAAAGGCTCTAGACGCAAATATTGGTGTGAGAGCTAATTCAATCAAGGAAACACTGCATGTTGGTGAAGGGCATATTGAAGAAGGATCAGCCGAGTGGTTTTTTGTGGGAGAACAACTCCATTTGGCTCACTAACTTCACACACCATCAGGCTTCCAAGCAGCTCTCAAGGAAACTCAGTTTTCACACTCTATGCTTAGTGCCAATTGAGTGCATTATCTAGGAATGAACCTGGTAGAGCATCCCACACAAACGAATGCTCCACATGCGGGTTTCACATGCCACCAACTCCACATTCACAGGCAACTTCAGCGCCTCAGCCGTTTTCAGATAGCCCTCAATGCAAAGGCTCTAGACGCAAATATTGGTGTGAGAGCTAATTCAATCAAGGAAACACTGCATGTTGGTGAAGGGCATATTGAAGAAGGATCAGCCGAGTGGTTCTTGTGGGAGAACAACTCCATTTGGCTCACTAACTTCACACACCATCAGGCTTCCAAGCAGCTCTCAAGGAAATTCAGTTTTCACACTCTATGCTTCGTGCTCTTTGTGTGCCTAGGACTGAAATGAAGCTTGGTGAGCATCCCACACAAACGAATGCTCCATATGCGGGTTTCACATGCCACCAACTCCACATTCACAGGCAACTTCAGCGCCACAGCCGTTTTCAGATAGCCCTCAATGCAAAGGCTCTAGAGGCAAATATTGGTGTGAGAGCTAATTCAATCAAGGAAACACTGCATGTTGGTGAAGGGCATATTGAAGAAGGATCAGCCGAGTGGTTCTTGTGGGAGAACAACTCCATTTGGCTCACTAACTTCACACACCATCAGGCTTCCAAGCAGCTCTCAAGGAAACTCAGTTTTCACACTCTATGCTTAGTGCCCTTTGAGTGCCTAGGACTGAAATGAAGCTTGGAGAGTATCCCACACAAACGAATGCTCCACATGCGGGTTTCACATGCCACCAACTCCACATTCACAGGCAACTTCAGCGCCTCAGCCGTTTTCAGATAGCCCTCAATGCAAAGGCTCTAGACGCAAATATTGGTGTGAGAGCTAATTCAATCAAGGAAACACTGCATGTTGGTGAAGGGCATATTGAAGAAGGATCAGCCGAGTGGTTTTTTGTGGGAGAACAACTCCATTTGGCTCACTAACTTCACACACCATCAGGCTTCCAAGCAGCTCTCAAGGAAACTCAGTTTTCACACTCTATGCTTAGTGCCAATTGAGTGCATTATCTAGGAATGAACCTGGTAGAGCATCCCACACAAACGAATGCTCCACATGCGGGTTTCACATGCCACCAACTCCACATTCACAGGCAACTTCAGCGCCTCAGCCGTTTTCAGATAGCCCTCAATGCAAAGGCTCTAGACGCAAATATTGGTGTGAGAGCTAATTCAATCAAGGAAACACTGCATGTTGGTGAAGGGCATATTGAAGAAGGATCAGCCGAGTGGTTCTTGTGGGAGAACAACTCCATTTGGCTCACTAACTTCACACACCATCAGGCTTCCAAGCAGCTCTCAAGGAAACTCAGTTTTCACACTCTGTGCTTAGTGCCCTTTGAGTGCATTATCTAGGAATGAACCTGGTAGAGCATCCCACACAAACGAATGCTCCACATGCGGGTTTCACATGCCACCAACTCCACATTCACAGGCAACTTCAGCGCCACAGCCGTTTTCAGATAGCCCTCAATGCAAAGGCTCTAGAGGCAAATATTGGTGTGAGATCTAATTCAATCAAGGAAACACTGCATGTTGGTGAAGCGCATATTGAAGAAGGATCAGCCAAGTGGTTCTTGTGGGAGAACAACTCCATTTGGCTCACTAACTTCACACACCATCAGGCTTCCAAGCAGCTCTCAAGGAAACTCAGTTTTCACACTCTATGCTTAGTGCCCTTTGAGTGCATTATCTAGGAATGAACCTGGTAGAACATCCCA
Organism: Ochotona princeps; assembly: GCF_030435755.1. Classification (NCBI taxonomy): domain Eukaryota; kingdom Metazoa; phylum Chordata; class Mammalia; order Lagomorpha; family Ochotonidae; genus Ochotona; species Ochotona princeps. The sequence continues at coordinate 9,265 of NW_026697701.1, forward strand.
CACAAACGAATGCTCCACATGCGGGTTTCACATGCCACCAACTCCACATTCACAGGCAACTTCAGCGCCACAGCCGTTTTCAGATAGCCCTCAATGCAAAGGCTCTAGACGCAAATATTGGTGTGAGAGCTAATTCAATCAAGGAAACACTGCATGTTGGTGAAGGGCATATTGAAGAAGGATCAGCCGAGTGGTTCTTGTGGGAGAACAACTCCATTTGGCTCACTAACTTCACACACCATCAGGCTTCCAAGCAGCTCTCAAGGAAACTCAGTTTTCACACTCTATGCTTAGTGCCCTTTCAGTACCTAGGACTGAAATGAAGCTTGGTGAGCATCCCACACAAACGAATGCTCCACATGCGGGTTTCACATGCCACCAACTCCACATTCACAGGCAACTTCAGCGCCACAGTCGTTTTCAGATAGCCCTCCATGCAAAGGCTCTAGACGCAAATATTGGTGTGAGAGCTAATTCAATCAAGGAAACACTGCATGTTGGTGAAGGGCATATTGAAGAAGGATCAGCCGAGTGGTTCTTGTGGGAGAACAACTGAATTTGGCTCACTAACTTCACACACCATCAGGCTTCCAAGCAGCTCTCAAGGAAACTCAGTTTTCACACTCTATGCTTAGTGCCCTTTGAGTGCATTATCTAGGAATGAACCTGGTAGAACATCCCACACGAACGAATGCTCCACATTCGGGTTTCACATGCCACCAACTCCACATTCACAGGTAACTTCAGCGCCACAGCCGTTTTCAGATAGCCCTCAATGCAAAGGCTCTAGACGCAAATATTGGTGTGAGAGCTAATTAAGGAAACACTGCATGTTGGTGAAGGGCATATTGAAGAAGGATCAGCCGAGTGGTTCTTGTGGGAGAACAACTCCATTTGACTCACTAACTTCACACACCATCAGGCTTCCAAGCAGCTCTCAAGGAAACTCAGTTTTCACACTCTATGCTTAGTGCCCTTTGAGTGCATTATCTAGGAATGAACCTGGTAGAGCATCCCACACAAACGAATGCTCCACATGCGGGTTTCACATGCTACCAACTCCACATTGACAGGCAACTTCAGCGCCACAGCCGTTTTCAGATAGCCCTCAATGCAAAGGCTCTAGAGGCAAATATTGGTGTGAGAGCTAATTCAATCAAGGAAACACTGCATGTTGGTGAAGGGCATATTGAAGAAGGATCAGCCGAGTGGTTCTTGTGGGAGAACAACTCCATTTGGCTCACTAACTTCACACACCATCAGGCTTCCAAGCAGCTCTCAAGGAAACTCAGTTTTCACACTCTATGCTTAGTGCCCTTTGAGTGCATTATCTAGGAATGAACCTGGTAGAACATCCCACACGAACGAATACTCCACTTGCGGGTTTCACATGCCACCAACTCCACATTCACAGGCAACTTCAGCGCCACAGCCGTTTTCAGATAGCCCTCAATGCAAAGGCTCTAGACGCAAATATTGGTGTGAGAGCTAATTCAATCAAGGAAACACTGCATGTTGGTGAAGGGCATATTGAAGAAGGATCAGCCGAGTGGTTCTTGTGGGAGAACAACTCCATTTGGCTCACTAACTTCACACACCATCAGGCTTCCAAGCAGCTCTCAAGGAAACTCAGTTTTCACACTCTATGCTTAGTGCCCTTTGAGTGCATTATCTAGGAATGAACCTGGTAGAGCATCCCACACAAACGAATGCTCCACATGCGGGTTTCACATGCCACCAACTCCACATTCACAGGCAACTTCAGCGCCACAGCCGTTTTCAGATAGCCCTCAATGCAAAGGCTCTAGAGGCAAATATTGGTGTGAGAGCTAATTCAATCAAGGAAACACTGCATGTTGGTGAAGCGCATATTGAACAAGGATCAGCCAAGTGGTTCTTGTGGGAGAACAACTCCATTTGGCTCACTAACTTCACACACCATCAGGCTTCCAAGCAGCTCTCAAGGAAACTCAGTTTTCACACTCTATGCTTAGTGCCCTTTGAGTGCATTATCTAGGAATGAACCTGGTAGAACATCCCACACAAACGAATGCTCCACATGCGGGTTTCACATGCCACCAACTCCACATTCACAGGCAACTTCAGCACCACAGCTGTTTTCAGATAGCCCTCAATGCAAAGGCTCTAGACACAAATATTGGTGTGAGAGCTAATTCAATCAAGGAAACACTGCATGTTGGTGAAGGGCATATTGAAGAAGGATCAGCCGAGTGGTACTTGTGGGAGAACAACTCCATTTGGCTCACTAACTTCACACACCATCAGGCTTCCAAGCAGCTCTCAAGGAAACTCAGTTTTCACACTCTATGCTTAGTGCCCTTTCAGTACCTAGGACTGAAATGAAGCTTGGTGAGCATCCCACACAAACGAATGCTCCACATGCGGGTTTCACATGCCACCAACTCCACATTCACAGGCAACTTCAGCGCCACAGCCATTTTTAGATAGCCCTCAATGCAAAGGCTCTAGACGCAAATATTGGTGTGAGAGCTAATTCAATCAAGGAAACACTGCATGTTGGTGAAGGGCATATTGAAGAAGGATCGGCCGAGTGGTTCTTGTGGGAGAACAACTCCATTTGGCTCACTAACTTCACACACCATCAGGCTTCCAAGCAGCTCTCAAGGAAACTCAGTTTTCACACTCTATGCTTAGTGCCCTTTGAGTGCATTATCTAGGAATGAACCTGGAAGAACATCCCACACAAACGAATGCTCCACATGCGGGCTTCACATGCCACCAACTCCACATTCACAGGCAACTTCAGCGCCACAGCTGTTTTCAGATAGCCCTCAATGCAAAGGCTCTAGACGCAAATATTGGTGTGAGAGCTAATTCAATCAAGGAAACACTGCATGTTGGTGAAGGGCATATTGAAGAAGGATCAGCCGAGTGGTTCTTGTGGGAGAACAACTCCATTTGGCTCACTAACTTCACACACCATCAGGCTTCCAAGCAGCTCTCAAGGAAACTCAGTTTTCACACTCTATGCTTAGTGCCCTTTGAGTGCATTATCTAGGAATGAACCTGGTAGAGCATCCCACACAAACGAATGCTCCACATGCGGGTTTCACATGCCACCAACTCCACATTCACAGGCAACTTCAGCGCCACAGCCGTTTTCAGATAGCCCTCAATGCAAAGGCTCTAGACGCAAATATTGGTGTGAGAGCTAATTCAATCAAGGAAACACTGCATGTTGGTGAAGGGCATATTGAAGAAGGATCAGCCGAGTGGTTCTTGTGGGAGAACAACTCCATTTGGCTCACTAACTTCACACACCATCAGGCTTCCAAGCAGCTCTCAAGGAAACTCAGTTTTCACACTCTATGCTTAGTGCCCTTTGAGTGCATTATCTAGGAATGAACCTGGTAGAGCATCCCACACAAACGAATGCTCCACATGCGGGTTTCACATGCCACCAACTCCACATTCACAGGCAACTTCAGCGCCACAGCCATTTTCAGATAGCCCTCAATGCAGAGGCTCTAGACGCAAATATTGGTGTGAGAGCTAATTCAATCAAGGAAACACTGCATGTTGGTGAAGGGCATATTGAAGAAGGATCAGCCGAGTGGTTTTTTGTGGGAGAACAACTCCATTTGGCTCACTAACTTCACACACCATCAGGCTTCCAAGCAGCTCTCAAGGAAACTCGGTTTTCACACTCTATGCTTACTGCCCTTGAGTGAGTAGGACTGAAATGAAGCTTGGTGAGCATGCCACACAAACGAATGCTCCACATGCGGGTTTCACATGCCACCAACTCCACATTCACAGGCAACTTCAGTGCCACAGCCGTTTTCAGATAGCCCTCAATGCAAAGGCTCTAGACGCAAATATTGGTGTGAGAGCTAATTCAATCAAGGAAACACTGCATGTTGGTGAAGGGCATATTGAAGAAGGATCAGCCGAGTGGTTCTTGTGGGAGAACAACTCCATTTGGCTCACTAACTTCACACACCATCAGGCTTCCAAGCAGCTCTCAAGGAAACTCGGTTTTCACACTCTATGCTTAGTGCCCTTTGAGTGCATTATCTAGGAATGAACCTGGTAGAGCATCCCACACAAACGAATGCTCCACATGCGGGTTTCACATGCCACCAACTCCACATTCACAGGCAACTTCAGTGCCACAGCCGTTTTCAGATAGCCCTCAATGCAAAGGCTCTAGAGGCAAATATTGGTGTGAGAGCTAATTCAATCAAGGAAACACTGCATGTTGGTGAAGGGCATATTGAAGAAGGATCAGCCGAGTGGTTCTTGTGTGAGAACAACTTCATTTGGCTCACTAACTTCACACACCATCAGGCTTCCAAGCAGCTCTCAAGGAAACTCAGTTTTCACACTCTATGCTTAGTGCCCTTTGAGTGCATTATCTAGGAATGAACCTGGTAGAGCATCCCACACAAACGAATGCTCCACATGCGGGTTTCACATGCCACCAACTCCACATTCACAGGCAACTTCAGCGCCACAGCCGTTTTCAGATAGCCCTCAATGCAAAGGCTCTAGACACAAATATTGGTGTGAGATATAATTCAATCAAGGAAACACTGCATGTTGGTGAAGCGCATATTGAAGAAGGATCAGCCGAGTGGTTCTTGTGGGAGAACAACTCCATTTGGCTCACTAACTTCACACACCATCAGGCTTCCAAGCAGCTCTCAAGGAAACTCAGTTTTCACACTCTATGCTTAGTGCCCTTTGAGTGCCTAGGACTGAAATGAAGCTTGGAGAGCATCCCACACAGACGAATGCTCCACATGCGGGTTTCACATGCCAGGAACTCCACATTCTCACGCAACTTCAGCGCCACAGCCGTTTTCAGATAGCCCTCAATGCAAAGGCTCTAGACGCAAATATTGGTGTGAGAGCTAATTCAATCAAGGAAACACTGCATGTTGGTGAAGGGCATATTGAAGAAGGATCAGCCGAGTGGTTCTTGTGGGAGAACAACTCCATTTGGCTCACTAACTTCACACAAAATCAGGCTTCCAAGCAGCTCTCAAGGAAACTCAGTTTTCACACTCTATGCTTAGTGCCCTTTGAGTGCATTATCTAGGAATGAACCTGGTAGAGCATCCCACACAAACGAATGCTCCACATGCGGGTTTCACATGCCACCAACTCCACATTCACAGGCAACTTCAGCGCCACAGCCGTTTTCAGATAGCCCTCAATGCAAAGGCTCTAGACGCAAATATTGGTGTGAGAGCTAATTCAATCAAGGAAACACTGCATGTTGGTGAAGGGCATATTGAAGAAGGATCAGCCGAGTGGTTCTTGTGGGAGAACAACTCCATTTGGCTCACTAACTTCACACACCATCAGGCTTCCAAGCAGCTCTCAAGGAAACTCAGTTTTCACACTCTATGCTTAGTGCCCTTTGAGTGCATTATCTAGGAATGAACCTGGTAGAGCATCCCACACAAACGAATGCTCCACATGCGGGTTTCACATGCCACCAACTCCACATTCACAGGCAACTTCAGCGCCACAGCCATTTTCAGATAGCCCTCAATGCAGAGGCTCTAGACGCAAATATTGGTGAATTCAATCAAGGAAACACTGCATGTTGGTGAAGGGCATATTGAAGAAGGATCAGCCGAGTGGTTTTTTGTGGGAGAACAACTCCATTTGGCTCACTAACTTCACACACCATCAGGCTTCCAAGCAGCTCTCAAGGAAACTCGGTTTTCACACTCTATGCTTACTGCCCTTGAGTGAGTAGGACTGAAATGAAGCTTGGTGAGCATGCCACACAAACGAATGCTCCACATGCGGGTTTCACATGCCACCAACTCCACATTCACAGGCAACTTCAGTGCCACAGCCGTTTTCAGATAGCCCTCAATGCAAAGGCTCTAGACGCAAATATTGGTGTGAGAGCTAATTCAATCAAGGAAACACTGCATGTTGGTGAAGGGCATATTGAAGAAGGATCAGCCGAGTGGTTCTTGTGGGAGAACAACTCCATTTGGCTCACTAACTTCACACACCATCAGGCTTCCAAGCAGCTCTCAAGGAAACTCGGTTTTCACACTCTATGCTTAGTGCCCTTTGAGTGCATTATCTAGGAATGAACCTGGTAGAGCATCCCACACAAACGAATGCTCCACATGCGGGTTTCACATGCCACCAACTCCACATTCACAGGCAACTTCAGTGCCACAGCCGTTTTCAGATAGCCCTCAATGCAAAGGCTCTAGAGGCAAATATTGGTGTGAGAGCTAATTCAATCAAGGAAACACTGCATGTTGGTGAAGGGCATATTGAAGAAGGATCAGCCGAGTGGTTCTTGTGTGAGAACAACTTCATTTGGCTCACTAACTTCACACACCATCAGGCTTCCAAGCAGCTCTCAAGGAAACTCAGTTTTCACACTCTATGCTTAGTGCCCTTTGAGTGCATTATCTAGGAATGAACCTGGTAGAGCATCCCACACAAACGAATGCTCCACATGCGGGTTTCACATGCCACCAACTCCACATTCACAGGCAACTTCAGCGCCACAGCCGTTTTCAGATAGCCCTCAATGCAAAGGCTCTAGACGCAAATATTGGTGTGAGAGCTAATTCAATCAAGGAAACACTGCATGTTGGTGAAGGGCATATTGAAGAAGGATCAGCCGAGTGGTTCTTGTGGGAGAACAACTCCATTTGGCTCACTAACTTCACACACCATCAGGCTTCCAAGCAGCTCTCAAGGAAACTCAGTTTTCACACTCTATGCTTAGTGCCCTTTGAGTGCATTATCTAGGAATGAACCTGGTAGAGCATCCCACACAAACGAATGCTCCACATGCGGGTTTCACATGCCACCAACTCCACATTCACAGGCAACTTCAGCGCCACAGCCATTTTCAGATAGCCCTCAATGCAGAGGCTCTAGACGCAAATATTGGTGTGAGAGCTAATTCAATCAAGGAAACACTGCATGTTGGTGAAGGGCATATTGAAGAAGGATCAGCCGAGTGGTTTTTTGTGGAGAACAACTCCATTTGGCTCACTAACTTCACACACCATCAGGCTTCCAAGCAGCTCTCAAGGAAACTCGGTTTTCACACTCTATGCTTAGTGCCCTTGAGTGAGTAGGACTTAAATGAAGCTTGGTGAGCATGCCACACAAACGAATGCTCCACATGCGGGTTTCACATGCCACCAACTCCACATTCACAGGCAACTTCAGTGCCACAGCCGTTTTCAGATAGCCCTCAATGCAAAGGCTCTAGACGCAAATATTGGTGTGAGAGCTAATTCAATCAAGGAAACACTGCATGTTGGTGAAGGGCATATTGAAGAAGGATCAGCCGAGTGGTTCTTGTGGGAGAACAACTCCATTTGGCTCACTAACTTCACACACCATCAGGCTTCCAAGCAGCTCTCAAGGAAACTCGTTTTCACACTCTATGCTTAGTGCCCTTTGAGTGCATTATCTAGGAATGAACCTGGTAGAGCATCCCACACAAACGAATGCTCCACATGCGGGTTTCACATGCCACCAACTCCACATTCACAGGCAACTTCAGTGCCACAGCCGTTTTCAGATAGCCCTCAATGCAAAGGCTCTAGACGCAAATATTGGTGTGAGAGCTAATTCAATCAAGGAAACACTGCATGTTGGTGAAGGGCATATTGAAGAAGGATCAGCCGAGTGGTTCTTGTGTGAGAACAACTTCATTTGGCTCACTAACTTCACACACCATCAGGCTTCCAAGCAGCTCTCAAGGAAACTCAGTTTTCACACTCTATGCTTAGTGCCCTTTGAGTGCATTATCTAGGAATGAACCTGGTAGAGCATCCCACACAAACGAATGCTCCACATGCGGGTTTCACATGCCACCAACTCCACATTCACAGGCAACTTCAGTGCCACAGCCGTTTTCAGATAGCCCTCAATGCAAAGGCTCTAGACGCAAATATTGGTGTGAGAGCTAATTCAATCAAGGAAACACTGCATGTTGGTGAAGGGCATATTGAAGAAGGATCAGCCGAGTGGTTCTTGTGGGAGAACAACTCCATTTGGCTCACTAACTTCACACACCATCAGGCTTCCAAGCAGCTCTCAAGGAAACTCGGTTTTCACACTCTATGCTTAGTGCCCTTTGAGTGCATTATCTAGGAATGAACCTGGTAGAGCATCCCACACAAACGAATGCTCCACATGCGGGTTTCACATGCCACCAACTCCACATTCACAGGCAACTTCAGTGCCACAGCCGTTTTCAGATAGCCCTCAATGCAAAGGCTCTAGACGCAAATATTGGTGTGAGAGCTAATTCAATCAAGGAAACACTGCATGTTGGTGAAGGGCATATTGAAGAAGGATCAGCCGAGTGGTTCTTGTGTGAGAACAACTTCATTTGGCTCACTAACTTCACACACCATCAGGCTTCCAAGCAGCTCTCAAGGAAACTCAGTTTTCACACTCTATGCTTAGTGCCCTTTGAGTGCCTAGGACTGAAATGAAGCTTGGAGAGCATCCCACACAGACGAATACTCCACATGCGGGTTTCACATGCCAACAACTCCACATTCTCACGCAACTTCAGCGCCACAGCCGTTTTCAGATAGCCCTCAATGCAAAGGCTCTAGACGCAAATATTGGTGTGAGAGCTAATTCAATCAAGGAAACACTGCATGTTGGTGAAGGGCATATTGAAGAAGGATCAGCCGAGTGGTTCTTGTGGGAGAACAACTCCATTTGGCTCACTAACTTCACACACCATCAGGCTTCCAAGCAGCTCTCAAGGAAACTCAGTTTTCACACTCTATGCTTAGTGCCCTTTGAGTGCCTAGGACTGAAATGAAGCTTGGTGAGCATCCCACACAAACGAATGCTCCACATGCGGGTTTCACATGCCACCAACTCCACATTCACAGGCAACTTCAGCGCCACAGCCATTTTCAGATAGCCCTCAATGCAAAGGCTCTAGACGCCAATATTTGTGTGAGAGCTAATTCAATCAAGGAAACACTGCATGTTGGTGAAGGGCATATTGAAGAAGGATCAGCCGAGTGGTTCTTGTGGGAGAACAACTCCATTTGGCTCACTAACTTCACACACCATCAGGCTTCCAAGCAGCTCTCAAGGAAACTCAGTTTTCACACTCTATGCTTAGTGCTCTTTGTGTGCCTAGGACTGAAATGAAGCTTGGTCAGCATCTCACACAAACGAATGCTCCACATGCGGGTTTCACATGCCACCAACTCCACATTCACAGGCAACTTCAGCGCCACAGCCGTTTTCAGATAGCCCTCAATGCAAAGGCTCTAGATGCCAATATTGGTGTGAGAGCTAATTCAATCAAGGAAACACTGCATGTTGGTGAAGGGCATATTGAAGAAGGATCAGCCGAGTGGTTCTTGTGGGAGAACAACTCCATTTGGCTCACTAACTTCACACACCATCAGGCTTCCAAGCAGCTCTCAAGGAAACTCAGTTTTCACACTCTATGCTTAGTGCCCTTTGAGTGCATTATCTAGGAATGAACCTGGTAGAGCATCCCATACAAACGAATGTTCCACATGCGGGTTTCACATGCCACCAACTCCACATTCACAGGCAACTTCAGCGCCACAGCCGTTTTCAGATAGCCCTAAATGCAAAGGCTCTAGACGCAAATATTGGTGTGAGAGCTAATTCAATCAAGGAAACACTGCATGTTGGTGAAGGGCATATTGAAGAAGGATCAGCCGAGTGGTTCTTGTGGGAGAACAACTCCATTTGGCTCACTAACTTCACACACCATCAGGCTTCCAAGCAGCTCTCAAGGAAACTCAGTTTTCACACTCTATGCTTCGTGCTCTTTGTGTGCCTAGGACTGAAATGAAGCTTGGTGAGCATCCCACACAAACGAATGCTCCACATGCGGGTTTCACATGCCACCAACTCCACATTCACAGGCAACTTCAGCGCCAAAGCCGTTTTCAGATAGCCCTCAATGCAAAGGCTCTAGATGCAAATATTGGTGTGAGAGCTAAATGAATCAAGGAAACACTGCATGTTGGTGAAGGGCATATTGAAGAAGGATCAGCCGAGTGGTTCTTGAGGGAGAACAACTCCATTTGGCTCACTAACTTCACACACCATCAGGCTTCCAAGCAGCTCTCAAAGAAACTCAGTTTTCACACTCTATGCTTAGTGCCCTTTGAGTGCCTAAGACTGAAATGAAGCTTGGAGAGCATCCCACACAAACGAATGCTCCACATGCGGGTTTCACATGCCACCAACTCCACATTCACAGGCAACTTCAGCGCCACAGCCGTTTTCAGATAGCCCTCAATGCAAAGGCTCTAGACTCAAATATTGGTGTGAGATCTAATTCAATCAAGGAAACACTGCATGTTGGTGAAGGGCATATTGAAGAAGGATCAGCCGAGTGGTTCTTGTGGGAGAACAACTCCATTTGGCTCACTAACTTCACACACCATCAGGCTACCAAGCAACTCTCAAGGAAACTCTGTTTTCACACTCTATGCTTAGTGCCCTTTGAGTGCATTATCTAGGAATGAACCTGGTAGAGCATCCCACACAAACGAATGCTCCAAATGCGGATTTCACATGCCACCAACTCCACATTCTCACGCAACTTCAGCGCCACAGCCGTTTTCAGATAGCCCTCAATGCAAAGGCTCTAGACGCCAATATTTGTGTTAGAGCTAATTCAATCAAGGAAACACTGCATGTTGGTGAAGGGCATATTGAAGAAGGATCAGCCGAGTGGTTCTTGTGGGAGAACAACTCCATTTGGCTCACTAACTTCACACAAAATCAGGCTTCCAAGCAGCTCTCAAGGAAACTCAGTTTTCACACTCTATACTTAGTGCCCTTTGAGTGCATTATCTAGGAATGAACCTGGTAGAGCATCCCACACAAACGAATGCTCCACATGCGGGTTTCACATGCCACCAACTCCACATTCACAGGCAACTTCAGCGCCACAGCCGTTTTCAGATAGCCCTCAATGCAAAGGCTCTAGATGCAAATATTGGTGTGAGAGCTAATTCAATCAAGGAAACACTGCATGTTGGTGAAGCGCATATTGAAGAAGGATCAGCCGAGTGGTTCTTGTGGGAGAACAACTCCATTTGGCTCACTAACTTCACACACCATCAGGCTTCCAAGCAGCTCTCAAGGAAACTCAGTTTTCACACTCTATGCTTAGTGCCCTTTGAGTGCCTAGGACTGAAATGAAGCTTGAAGAGCATCCCACACAAACGAATGCTCCACATGCGGGTTTCACATGCCACCAACTCCACATTCACAGGCAACTTCAGCGCCACAGCCGTTTTCAGATAGCCCTCCATGCAAAGGCTCTAGACGCAAATATTGGTGTGAGAGCTAATTCAATCAAGGAAACACTGCATGTTGGTGAAGGGCATATTGAAGAAGGATCAGCCGAGTGGTTCTTGTGGGAGAACAACTCCATTTGGCTCACTAACTTCACACACCATCAGGCTTCCAAGCAGCTCTCAAGGAAACTCAGTTTTCACACTCTATGCTTTATGCTCTTTGTGTGCCTAGGACTGAAATGAAGCTTGGTGAGCATCCCACACAAACGAATGCTCCACATGCGTGTTTCACATGCCACCAACTCCACATTCACAGGCAACTTCAGCGCCACAGCCGTTTTCAGATAGCCCTCAATGCAAAGGCTCTAGAGGCAAATATTGGTGTGAGAGCTAATTCAATCAAGGAAACACTGCATGTTGGTGAAGGGCATATTGAAAATGGATCAGCCGAGTGGTTCTTGTGGGAGAACAACTCCATTTGGCTCACTAACTTCACACACCATCAGGCTTCCAAGCAGCTCTCAAGGAAACTCAGTTTTCACACTCTATGCTTAGTGCCCTTTCAGTGCCTAGGACTGAAATGAAGCTTGGAGAGCATCAGACACAAACGAATGCTCCAGATGCGCGTTTCACATGCCACCAACTCCACATTCACAGGCAACTTCAGCGCCTCAGCCGTTTTCAGATAGCCCTCAATGCAAAGGCTCTAGACGCAAATATTGGTGTGAGAGCTAATTCAATCAAGGAAACACTGCATGTTGGTGAAGGGCATATTGAAGAAGGATCAGCCGAGTGGTTTTTTGTGGGAGAACAACTCCATTTGGCTCACTAACTTCACACACCATCAGGCTTCCAAGCAGCTCTCAAGGAAACTCAGTTTTCACACTCTATGCTTAGTGCCCTTTGAGTGCATTATCTAGGAATGAACCTGGTAGAGCATCCCACACAAACGAATGCTCCACATGCGGGTTTCACATGCCACCAACTCCACATTCACAGGCAACTTCAGCGCCACAGTCGTTTTCAGATAGCCCTCCATGCAAAGGCTCTAGACGCAAATATTGGTGTGAGAGCTAATTCAATCAAGGAAACACTGCATGTTGGTGAAGCGCATATTGAAGAAGGATCAGCCAAGTGGTTCTTGTGGGAGAACAACTCCATTTGGCTCACTAACTTCACACACCATCAGGCTTCCAAGCAGCTCTCAAGGAAACTCAGTTTTCACACTCTATGCTTAGTGCTCTTTGTGTGCCTAGGACTGAAATGAAGCTTGGTCAGCATCTCACACAAACGAATGCTCCACATGCGGGTTTCACATGCCACCAACTCCACATTCACAGGCAACTTCAGCGCCACAGCCGTTTTCAGATAGCCCTCAATGCAAAGGCTCTAGATGCCAATATTGGTGTGAGAGCTAATTCAATCAAGGAAACACTGCATGTTGGTGAAGGGCATATTGAAGAAGGATCAGCCGAGTGGTTCTTGTGGGAGAACAACTCCATTTGGCTCACTAACTTCACACACCATCAGGCTTCCAAGCAGCTCTCAAGGAAACTCAGTTTTCACACTCTATGCTTAGTGCCCTTTGAGTGCATTATCTAGGAATGAACCTGGTAGAGCATCCCATACAAACGAATGTTCCACATGCGGGTTTCACATGCCACCAACTCCACATTCACAGGCAACTTCAGCGCCACAGCCGTTTTCAGATAGCCCTAAATGCAAAGGCTCTAGACGCAAATATTGGTGTGAGAGCTAATTCAATCAAGGAAACACTGCATGTTGGTGAAGGGCATATTGAAGAAGGATCAGCCGAGTGGTTCTCGTGGGAGAACAACTCCATTTGGCTCACTAACTTCACACACCATCAGGCTTCCAAGCAGCTCTCAAGGAAACTCAGTTTTCACACTCTATGCTTCGTGCTCTTTGTGTGCCTAGGACTGAAATGAAGCTTGGTGAGCATCCCACACAAACGAATGCTCCACATGCGGGTTTCACATGCCACCAACTCCACATTCACAGGCAACTTCAGCGCCAAAGCCGTTTTCAGATAGCCCTCAATGCAAAGGCTCTAGATGCAAATATTGGTGTGAGAGCTAAATGAATCAAGGAAACACTGCATGTTGGTGAAGGGCATATTGAAGAAGGATCAGCCGAGTGGTTCTTGAGGGAGAACAACTCCATTTGGCTCACTAACTTCACACACCATCAGGCTTCCAAGCAGCTCTCAAAGAAACTCAGTTTTCACACTCTATGCTTAGTGCCCTTTGAGTGCCTAAGACTGAAATGAAGCTTGGAGAGCATCCCACACAAACGAATGCTCCACATGCGGGTTTCACATGCCACCAACTCCACATTCACAGGCAACTTCAGCGCCACAGCCGTTTTCAGATAGCCCTCAATGCAAAGGCTCTAGACTCAAATATTGGTGTGAGATCTAATTCAATCAAGGAAACACTGCATGTTGGTGAAGGGCATATTGAAGAAGGATCAGCCGAGTGGTTCTTGTGGGAGAACAACTCCATTTGGCTCACTAATTTCACACACCATCAGGCTACCAAGCAACTCTCAAGGAAACTCTGTTTTCACACTCTATGCTTAGTGCCCTTTGAGTGCATTATCTAGGAATGAACCTGGTAGAGCATCCCACACAAACGAATGCTCCAAATGCGGATTTCACATGCCACCAACTCCACATTCTCACGCAACTTCAGCGCCACAGCCGTTTTCAGATAGCCCTCAATGCAAAGGCTCTAGACGCCAATATTTGTGTTAGAGCTAATTCAATCAAGGAAACACTGCATGTTGGTGAAGGGCATATTGAAGAAGGATCAGCCGAGTGGTTCTTGTGGGAGAACAACTCCATTTGGCTCACTAACTTCACACAAAATCAGGCTTCCAAGCAGCTCTCAAGGAAACTCAGTTTTCACACTCTATACTTAGTGCCCTTTGAGTGCATTATCTAGGAATGAACCTGGTAGAGCATCCCACACAAACGAATGCTCCACATGCGGGTTTCACATGCCACCAACTCCACATTCACAGGCAACTTCAGCGCCACAGCCGTTTTCAGATAGCCCTCAATGCAAAGGCTCTAGATGCAAATATTGGTGTGAGAGCTAATTCAATCAAGGAAACACTGCATGTTGGTGAAGCGCATATTGAAGAAGGATCAGCCGAGTGGTTCTTGTGGGAGAACAACTCCATTTGGCTCACTAACTTCACACACCATCAGGCTTCCAAGCAGCTCTCAAGGAAACTCAGTTTTCACACTCTATGCTTAGTGCCCTTTGAGTGCCTAGGACTGAAATGAAGCTTGAAGAGCATCCCACACAAACGAATGCTCCACATGCGGGTTTCACATGCCACCAACTCCACATTCACAGGCAACTTCAGCGCCACAGCCGTTTTCAGATAGCCCTCCATGCAAAGGCTCTAGACGCAAATATTGGTGTGAGAGCTAATTCAATCAAGGAAACACTGCATGTTGGTGAAGGGCATATTGAAGAAGGATCAGCCGAGTGGTTCTTGTGGGAGAACAACTCCATTTGGCTCACTAACTTCACACACCATCAGGCTTCCAAGCAGCTCTCAAGGAAACTCAGTTTTCACACTCTATGCTTTATGCTCTTTGTGTGCCTAGGACTGAAATGAAGCTTGGTGAGCATCCCACACAAATGAATGCTCCACATGCGTGTTTCACATGCCACCAACTCCACATTCACAGGCAACTTCAGCGCCACAGCCGTTTTCAGATAGCCCTCAATGCAAAGGCTCTAGAGGCAAATATTGGTGTGAGAGCTAATTCAATCAAGGAAACACTGCATGTTGGTGAAGGGCATATTGAAAATGGATCAGCCGAGTGGTTCTTGTGGGAGAACAACTCCATTTGGCTCACTAACTTCACACACCATCAGGCTTCCAAGCAGCTCTCAAGGAAACTCAGTTTTCACACTCTATGCTTAGTGCCCTTTCAGTGCCTAGGACTGAAATGAAGCTTGGAGAGCATCCCACACAAACGAATGCTCCAGATGCGCGTTTCACATGCCACCAACTCCACATTCACAGGCAACTTCAGCGCCTCAGCCGTTTTCAGATAGCCCTCAATGCAAAGGCTCTAGACGCAAATATTGGTGTGAGAGCTAATTCAATCAAGGAAACACTGCATGTTGGTGAAGGGCATATTGAAGAAGGATCAGCCGAGTGGTTTTTTGTGGGAGAACAACTCCATTTGGCTCACTAACTTCACACACCATCAGGCTTCCAAGCAGCTCTCAAGGAAACTCAGTTTTCACACTCTATGCTTAGTGCCCTTTGAGTGCATTATCTAGGAATGAACCTGGTAGAGCATCCCACACAAACGAATGCTCCACATGCGGGTTTCACATGCCACCAACTCCACATTCACAGGCAACTTCAGCGCCACAGTCGTTTTCAGATAGCCCTCCATGCAAAGGCTCTAGACGCAAATATTGGTGTGAGAGCTAATTCAATCAAGGAAACACTGCATGTTGGTGAAGCGCATATTGAAGAAGGATCAGCCAAGTGGTTCTTGTGGGAGAACAACTCCATTTGGCTCACTAACTTCACACACCATCAGGCTTCCAAGCAGCTCTCAAGGAAACTCAGTTTTCACACTCTATGCTTAGTGCCCTTTGAGTGCATTATCTAGGAATGAACCTGGTAGAACATCCCACACAAACGAATGCTCCACATGCGGGTTTCACATGCCACCAACTCCACATTCACAGGCAACTTCAGCGCCACAGCCGTTTTTAGATAGCCCTCAATGCAAAGGCTCTAGACGCAAATATTGGTTTGAGAGCTAATTCAATCAAGGAAACACTGCATGTTGGTGAAGGGCATATTGAAGAAGGATCGGCCGAGTGGTTCTTGTGGGAGAACAACTCCATTTGGCTCACTAACTTCACACACCATCAGGCTTCCAAGCAGCTCTCAAGGAAACTCAGTTTTCACACTCTATGCTTAGTGCCCTTTGAGTGCATTATCTAGGAATGATCCTGGTAGAACATCCCACACAAACGAATGCTCCACATGCGGGTTTCACATGCCACCAACTCCACATTCACAGGCAACTTCAGCGCCACAGCTGTTTTCAGATAGCCCTCAATGCAAAGGCTCTAGACGCAAATATTGGTGTGAGAGCTAA
>NW_026697702.1:0-45248 GCF_030435755.1 Ochotona princeps
TATCACTATACTATCGCCACTATCACTATACTATCGCCACTATCACTATACTATCGTCACTATCACTACTACTGCTACTACTACTAGTATTAGTAGTAGTACATATACTATACTATCGTCACTATCGCTACTACTGCTAATACCAGTAGGAGTAGTATTATTAGTAGTAGTAGTAGTACATATACTATACTATCGCCACTATCACTACTACTGCTACTCCTACTACTACTACTACTAAGACTCCAGCCAACAGCCCTTCACGTCACGTACGAGTACTACTACTACAATGACTAGTAGAACTAGTAGTTCTACTACTACTACTACAACAACTACTATTACACCTCTTATCACGACTACATGTACTAAAAAACCGCCACTATCACCACTACTAGTACTATCACAGGTATTCATTCTATTACGACTGCTTACATAACTACTACTGCTATCACTACTACTGCTACTACTGTTGCCGGTAATGCTTCTACTACAACTAGTAGTAGTAAGAATAGCAATATTAGCGACATTTATGCATATGAGAAAGTAACTTCTTCGTATATAAATCTATATACTGCATTTACTCGACGCACACTCCATCTGAGGGCTCTCCCCTCTACACGTGGTGCGCATCAGTAGATACTAGAAAACAACACCGGACCACACCTCCCATCCTTTATCTCTCCCATACATATTAGGAACATTTCCCAGAAAAGCGATATGTTGCTATCTCAATATATTTACAAGTGCCTTCTCTGAAAAGAAAAAAATACTAGTGATAGCAGTAGTACTAGTAGTACTAATACTAGTCGAAGCAACAAGTATGTTGTTGTTGCTCCTGCGAGTACGAGTAGTAGGAGGAGGAGTACCACTAGTAGTTGTAGTTGTAGTAGTAGTAGCAGTACTACTAGTACTTTCATTATTATTATTATTAGCAGTAGTAGAGGTATCAGGGGACGTCGTTGTAGTAGTGCTAGTAGTACTTAGTAATGTGAGGCACCTGTTTTGTTGGAAGCTCTCTCTGTGTGAGTCCATTACGGTAAATGTGTAGATATATATATCCATACATAAAGTATAGTAGCAGTAATTATAGTAGTACTAGTAGTAATAGTAATAGTTGTAGTAGTAAAATTAGTAGTAGTAGTAGTAGTAGTATGGGGCACCTGTTCTGTAGTACGCCTACCCTGTGAGTGCAACACGACAAGTGTATGTACGTATGTATGTATGTTGGTATGTGTGAAGATACATACATATGTCTATTCGCCTTTCGAGGAAAGCAACGCTACACATTGTATACAAACGTAGTTTTACCATCAACAGACTGCCATATATGAACTGAAGAAAGAGACAGAAATCATCACGAGTAGCTCTTGCTTGTGTAGGTATGTTCTAGTAATGAACTGAAACTATCACCCAACAACAAACTTCCAACAAACAGAAAATTAGAGGAATAAAAAAACACTCACCTCTAAATGCACAAAACGGATATCATTTCAGAAAATTCTCTTCCTCTCTTCCAATATCATCCTCCTCCTCTCTCCAGCCTCCACAACCCTCTTTTCTTCTCTTTCTCTCTTGCTGTCTCTCTCTCTCTCTGTCTCTCTACCTCTTCACCCCCATACCTTTCTCTGTGTGTGTATCTCTCTCTCTCCCTGGGTGTATTTCTCACTCTCTCTTTCTTTCTCTGTTCAGTCTCTCTCTCTCTCTCTGCCTCTTCTTCACCTCCATATCTCTCTGTGTGTGTATGTGTATATCTCTCTCTGTCTTTCTTGTTCTCTCTCTCTCTCTCTTCCTCTTTCTCTTTGCGCTTCGTCTCTCTCTGCCTGTCTCATATATGTATATATATACATATATATATATATTTCCTGTCCTCATTTTATTTTTTCGAGAACTCTCGCTTTCTCGTTGTGTAATCTGTCTGCGTGTCTCTACTCTTCCTTCCCCTGGCTTTCTCTCTGCTGTTTTGCGACTATCACTTCTTCATTCTTCACCTTCGTTCTTTCCTCCTCTTCTTCTCTCTCTCACTATATTCTCTCCGGTCTGATCGATGCCTCATATGCCTCTCGGGCTACTCCCTTCTATTCCTCTTCTTCTTCCTCTTCTTCTACCTCAATGTCGTCATCGTCCTCAGGCTTCGGCTGTTGCATGCCAGCCAGAAGAGAAGAAATAAAAGATGCAAAGTTTCCTCCTCCTCCTCCACCCCTATTCCCACTACTTGGATAACGGGGTTGTTGCTGCAGGTGTCTCCCGATTACACGTTTTTCTATTTCATTCAAGCATTTGAAGAAAAATTCATCTCTTCTCAATATCAAATGATACTTATGTTGCAACAGCAAAAAAAACCTCTGGTCTTTGGATTTGCATGCCTCCACCAACAGGTACGCTAACTGAAATGGAGCTGGCACCTACATCACGAAAAACCAGCAACCCGTCGCACACAACGCACACACACACACACAGACACATAGAGACACAGACACAGACACAGACACACACACACACACACACACAGACATTGAGGTTACACACACACATACACATAGACACATATATATATATATATATATATATATATATATATATATATATGCACGTGCACACACGATTTGTATGCACGCAAGCCCCAACAAAAGAGATCATATCAAATACATGTTGTTTTTTCAAAATGGTACTTATACATTTACTTGTGTGCAAGTAGGCCCCAACCCACCAAAATCGCTATTACTTACACAGATACGTATACGCATATATATATATATGTATAAGTGAGTATGTATCTATATGTATAGATACATATATGTGCACTGGGGATCCGACATATAATCACGCGTTTCTCCTCTATATTTGTATATGATGGGAAAGAAGTATATGTCTCTGTGCGCGTGTGTGTGTTGTGTATGTTTGTCTGCATTAATACATATAATTCATTCACATTTACTCCTTCCAGGCACTGACTGCTCTTTTTGCGAGTTGAAAAGTACGTTGGCCCTGCTCAAAACAAGAAGAAATGGTCACTGAGAACATAGCATGTAGTAATCAAATCAGAAATCACATGGAGCGTCACATGAAGAAGTGGTGGATGATTTCATTTTTTATCTGAAAGAAAAACATCTTGTGCACCGTGAAGAAGAGGAAGAATGTAAGTCATCGAAATAACGTATAGATACTTCATATATATCACATATACAGGAATAACACTTTAGTTCCCAAAAAGAAAGCCCCCATGCACGTTTACGTATAGGAGTGCTTTGCATAAATAAATATAAATTATTTGAGGAAAGCAGCACTCATATGCAAATAGTCTCTTTCATTTGAATGTAATCACTCACATGCATATACATGCATATACATACATATATATACATATATATATACGTATTTATACATATTTATATATATACTTACATATATACATATATACACATACATATACATATATATGTATATCTTATATTAAACATATAAACTACGTGACAAAATAATTTCTATTGACACATACTTTTTTCAGTCTAAACTTACTCTCTCATAACATATATACATAACATATATATACACACACATATATCTATATATGTACACATATATCCACATATATATATATATATTTTTATTTCTGTACTATATGACAAAGTCAATATTAGATAAATGATACCACTCGTTCATTTGAAAGCTGATATCCGACTACAACTATATATATATATATATTCATATAGATGTATGTATATATACATACATGTATATATACATATATCTATATATAT
Organism: Ochotona princeps; assembly: GCF_030435755.1. Lineage (NCBI taxonomy): Eukaryota > Metazoa > Chordata > Mammalia > Lagomorpha > Ochotonidae > Ochotona > Ochotona princeps. Next base: position 3,756 of record NW_026697702.1, read on the forward strand.
GTATACATATATACATGTATATATATGTATAGATACATGTATACATATCCATATATACATATATATATATATATACTAGGTGCACTATGCGACACAGTCATTGCGCTATAATAGAAGCACTCCTCTATCTGAAGGTCGTCAACATTATATATATATATATAAATATATCTTTATATATTGTTTACAAATAAACATATATATACTATAAATATATGTAGCGTCACTTGAATACAAACATGTATATATATGTATATATATATATATATAATAACAGGTAGTAAACGTGAGACAGTCACTGATATAGGAACAATTCGCCTCCTAGAGCTGCTCACTACTATATATATCTATATATATATATATATATCTACATCTACATATATATATAGATATATACATAAGAAGTCACCTGAACACAAACGTATATATATATATATGTATATATATATATACATATATATATACATAAGAAGTCACCTGAACACAAACGTATATATATATATATATATATGAATATATATATATATATCTACATATATATAGATATATACATAAGAAATCACCTGAACACAAACGTATATATATATATATATATGAATATATATATATATCTACATATATATAGATATATACATAAGAAGTCACCTGAACACAAACGTATATATATATATATATATATATATATATATGTATATGTATATATATATATATATATCTACATATATATAGTTATATACATAAGAAGTCACCTGAACAAAAACGTATATATATATATATATATGTATATATATATATATATATATATATAGAGAGAGAGAGAGAGAGATATATATACATAAGAAGTCACCTGAACACAAACGTATATATATATATGTATATATATATATCTACATATATATAGTTATATACATAAGAAGTCACCTGAACACAAACGTATATATATATATATATGTATATATATGTGTATGTATATATATACATAAGAAGTCACCTGAACACAAACGTATATATATATATATATATGTATATATATGTGTATGTATATATATACATAAGAAGTCACCTGAACACAAACGTATATATATATATATATATGTATATATATGTGTATGTATATATATACATAAGAAGTCACCTGAACAAAAACGTATATATATATATATATATATGTATATATATATATAGAGAGAGAGAGAGAGAGAGATATATATACATAAGAAGTCACCTGAACACAAACGTATATATATATATGTATATATATATATCTACATATATATAGTTATATACATAAGAAGTCACCTGAACACAAACGTATATATATATATATGTATATATATGTGTATGTATATATATACATAAGAAGTCACCTGAACACAAACGTATATATATATATATATGTATATATATATGTGTATGTATATATATACATAAGAAGTCACCTGAACACAAACGTATATATATATATATGTATATATATGTATATATATGTGTATGTATATATATATATATGTTTAGGCGTATAGTATACAAGATATGAATTGAGGGGTGAAGATGACTTATTACATGAAACCACTTCGCGCAAGACGAAGGTCAGTCAGACACAAACGAATACATGCGTATTCACATGAATTACGCACTAATACATATATATATGTATATGTATGCGGATGACGTAAAGTATGTGGCGAGGTCACGTGTAGTATGAGAACACTCTCGTCTATGTCGGTAGGTATATATATATGCCATTATGTATTATGTGTATGAAGGAGAGAAGGAGGTGGCGCACAAGCACTATGCATGTAAAAAAAAGTGGAATTGTCTACACGCTCTGTACTAAGAACATGTATCCAACAGTAAAGAGAGTGTACATAGTTCAATGCGTTTTTACTTGCGTAGTGTATATGCGCGCCAAATCTCCTCCTTTTTCTATACAGAAAAAGCGATGCCAATACAACCATCAGCGGGCTTGCTCATATATATAGACACGTATGTGCGTCGGAGGGAGTTACTTCAAACATTCTCATAAACATCACGTTATACATATATATATCATATATTATGTATATGTGCCTATTGACTGGAAGACGAACGTGCTCATATATATATATATATATATATACGCATATACGTATGTATAAGTACATATACGTATACTGTATGTACATATATAGACATATATCTATATATGTGTATAGACTTCATACGCACTCTCAGTAATGTGAATATTCTTGTGGATTTGGTAAGAAGAATAGAAACGGCGGGCTCACATATGTATATGTACATGCATGCAGAAGAAGAGAAAAAATGTGTGATCTGCTCATCAATTACGCTTACAGTAATTTCAATTCATATGTACATAGAGGAGTTTGATAAGGGTAATAAGTAAAGACTCTTCCTCTTCTCTCTTACGAAAATATACAAGTGCAGTAACATACCATAACAACAGACAGAAAACACACACAGTTTATCTCCTTGATGTGGAGATGAGAAAGCGTGGAATATGAATATATTTTACTGGTGTATGTACGCACATATACAGACGGAAGTTTATCTTTTGGGAATAATAGGTGGCACGTTGATCTCGAGTTATGGAGAACGTACATATGGAGAATTCCAGTCTTGTTCAGAAAGCCGAAGTACATGCTCAGCGGTCTCTGTGTCTTTCAAACAGAGAAGTAGTAATACCACTCTTAACCAAAAGAGAGGTCTCTCCCGCATATATCCTTCTTTCTGCCATTGACGTAACTGCAACAAACAACAAAAAGCCCTCATCATACTCCCATCAATATATACTCTACTATTACTAGTACTAGTATAGTAGTAGTAGGTGTAGTGGCAGTAGTAAGAGTAGGAGCAGTAGTAGTAGTAGTAACAGTAGTAGTACTAGTAATGGTAATAGTAATAGCAAGAGTAGTGATAGTGGGAGAAGGAGGAGGAGCAGGAGTGGTACTAGTAGTAGTAGTAATAGTGGTAGTGGTAGTAGTAGTATTATGAGTAGAATTAACAGGAATATCGAGAGTAGGACTACTAGTAGTAGTACGCGTAGGAAAGCCGGTGATAGTAGTAGTAGTAGTCGTAGCAGTAAGAGTCGTGGTAGTAGTAGTAGTAGTAGTAATAGCAGTATTAACAGTAGAATAAACAGTAGTACTAACAGCAGTATCGAGAGCAGGAGTAGTACTAGCAGTAGTTTTAGTAGGAGTTCTACTACTACTAGTAGTGGTTGTAGTAGTAGTAGTAGTAGTAGGAAGAAGAGGAAGACTAAATGTAGTAGTAGTAGTAGTAAGAGTAGTAGTAGTAGTAGTAACAGTAGTAGTAGTAGTAGTAGTAGTAGTAGTAGTAGTAGTAGTAGTAGTAGTAGTAGTAGTAGTAGTAGTATCAGTAGTACTACGTAGTAGTAGTAGTAGTACTAGTAGTAGTAGTAGTACTAGTAGTAGTAGTAGTACTAGTAGTAGTAGTTGTAGTACTAGTAGTAGTAGTAGTACTAGTAGTAGTAGTAGTACTTGTAGTAGTAGTAGTACTAGAAGTAGTAGTAGTAGTAGTACTAGTAGTAGTAGTACTAGTAGTAGTAGTGGTAGGAGTTGTGGTAGTAGTAGTAGTAGTACTAGTAGTATCGGTAGTAGGAGGAGGAAGAGTAGTAATGGTAAGAAGAGCAGGAGTTGTACTAGAAACTAGTATAACAGTAGTATTATCAGGAGTAGAATCAAAAGTAGCAGTAATAGTACTGGTAGCAGCCAAAGTAGGAGTACTAGTAGTGGTAGTGATAGTAGAGGTAAGACTAATTCTAGTTGTTTTTGTTTTTGTAAGAGTGAGAGAAGTAGTAAGATTAGTAGTAACAGAAGTACTAGTACTAGTATTAGCAGTAGTATTAGTAGTAGAAGTAGTAGGAGTTATTTAGTAGGAGTACTAGCAGTGGTAGCTGTAGTAATAGAAAGAGTAACGCTACTTGTACTAATAGTAGTAGTACTGGTACTAGTAGTAGTGGTAAGAGTAATAGTATTATTTGTAAGAGTGGTAGTAGTGGTAATTGTAGTAACGAGTATGTTACCCCACAAGAGTGAGAGTAGTAAAATTTACACCAGTATTTGCACTACTACTACTACTACAAATAGTAGTATTAGTAAGAGCAGTAGTACTGGCAGTATTGGAAGTAAGTAGTGTTCTGTGGTAAGTAGTTAGAGAAGTTAGTAGTGATAGTATTAGTATTACTAGCTGCATAAGCAGCAGTAGTGGTGATAATATATTAGTAGTAGTATTAGTCGTAGTAAAACTAGTAGATCTGAAGGCCGTAGTAGAAAGAATATCATGAGACGTAGTATCAATAATAATAAGAGTAGTGGTGGTAGAAGAAGAAGAAGTAGTAGTATTGTTAGCAGCCAACAGTATGGTGACAGCAAGTCAGACTCACATGTTCAAGTAGCAGAAGAAGAAGCTCCCACATATATGTAAGTCTACAATGCCAGCAGCAGCAACAGCGATAGCAGCAGCAGCGGCAATAGCAGCAACAGCAGCAGGCGTAACAGCAGCAGCAGCAACCATCAACACGTCATAATGTGCCAAGCAGCACCACTGAGAGCAGCAGGAGCAGCAGCAACAGCGTCAACAGCATCAACATCAGCAGCAACAACAACAACGACCGCAACCAACAGCGTCAGCAGGAGCAGCAGCAACAGCGTCAACAGCATCAACATCAGCAGCAACAACAACAACGACCGCAACCAACAGCGTCAGCAGGAGCAGCAGCAACAGCGTCAACAGCATCAACATCAGCAGCAACAGCAACAACGACCGCAACCAACAGCGTCAGCAGGAGCAGCAACAGCGTCAGTAGTAGCAGTAGCACAAGTAGCAGCAGCATGGGCAACAGTAACACCAGCAACAACGTCAGCAGCAGCAGCAGCAGGGGCAACAGTAACACCAGCAACAACGTCAGCAGCAGCAAGAGCAGCATGGGCAACAGTAACACCAGCAACAACGTCAGCAGCAGCAGGAGCAGCATGGGCAACACAACAGCAAGCAGCAGCAGCAGCACATCACTTGGAGCGACGGGCAGCACCAGTGGAGGCAGCAGCAGCAGGAGTAAATTACGGAGCACCAGATTTAGCGCTGCTAGCAGTAGCAACAGCAGCGACACAAAAGTAGTAGTGGCGATAGCGACAGCAGCATTATCACAAAAACATGTTTCTCTTCACCTACATACCAGCAACAGCAGCTACAGTTTTCTCACTATCGAAACTACCACTAGCACCTGCATCCTCAAGAACAGCACCAAACGCAATAGCAGCAGAAGCCTAAGATACAGCACGAACAGCTACGTTTCGATAGCAGCACCAGCACCAGCAGCAGCAGCAAGATACATAACATTGGCATCACCACCATAAATAACAGCAGCAGCGTCCTCAATAGCAACAGCAGCAACTGTTGAAGCACCAGCAGCAGCGGCAAGCAGAAAGACGTACCCACCATCAGCAGCAACACCAGCAATAGACATAGCCAGAACAGCGACACAGCACCAGCAGCAGCAGCAGACGTAGCAGCAGCAGCAGTTTTCAAGGCATCAGCACCAGCAGCATGAATAGCAGCAACAGCAGCGACCTCACTAGCAACAGTAACAACAGATATAGCACCAGCAGCAACAGACATAGTACCATCACGAGCAGCAGCAACAGATCGAGCACCAGCAGCGATAACATCAATAGCAGCACCACCAACAGCAGGAGCTATACTTACAGCAAGAATGCTAGACGCACAAGATATAACTGCCAGCCTCAGCAGCAGTCACAGCAGCTGTGACAAGAAACGTGGCTGCATTAGTACAAACACACCACGTGCCTACTACCAGCAGCAACAATATCAATAGCACCTGTAATAGTAGTAGTAATAGTAGTAGTAAGAAGAAGAAGCATACTATACACACTTACGATCGCCCCAGCGAAAGTAGCAGCACCAATACTAGACGCACACTACACATCTACCAGCACCAGCACCAGCAGCAGCAGCGATAGCAACAGCAACATTCATAGCAGCAGCACGAGCGTATCACGTACACTTACGGCATACATATACACAAGTACACACACATATACTACTAGCAGCAGCATCTGTGAACCAAAAGCAGCACCAACAGTAATCACGAACACCAATACTTCAATTAACAGCAGCACCACCAACAGCAGCGCTACCCTTAATTGCGAGCAGGACAGCATCCACACACACGCACACATAAACGTAATACACACACACCCACACACACACACACAAACACATACAAACACACACGCAAACGCACACATATACATACACATCTCCACATATATATATATATAAAATTAACAACGCAGCTACTTGAACGCGTGAATTCATACATCTCTTACTGTTTACTTTTTTTTTTTATTTTGTGTTCTGCACTCACCATCATAGCTAACGCCGGTGCATCTTTGCAGAAGATCAAATGTCCCTGAGAAAAGTGAAAATAGACAGAAGATGTTATTAAAGCATCAATGAAAGGAAGCACCTCTGATAAGAAGAAATATCAACTCTGTCTTCCAGATAAAAAATCCGGGCTGCTTCTTATCTCCTCTTCTTCCTCTTCCCTCCTCTCTGTCTCTCTCTCTCATATCCACCATATATACTCATCTCATACACAAGTCATCATCAACAATAACATACACGTACATACGTGCACGTGGGCGCACACGAAAACACACACAACACACACGCGTGCTAGCATATATACATACACCCATACATGAATACGTAAACACACAGATGCATAAATACATAAACTAAGTACATAAATACATAAACACACAAACAGATAAATTCATCAATATATACATGGATACACTAATGCATGCACACCTACATAAATACATATATATGTAAACAGATGATTCTTTGATGCATGAATTATTGCATAAATAACTATCCTTATGGATAGAAAAATACATAAATACGCAAACACATGCATACATACACACATACTCCTAGACATATCCACACCCACAGACATACTCATATACACAAACACATATATATATATATATATATACACATGCACTTACACATACACATCCCCAAACCCACATATACGCATAAATACACAGAGGTTCACATACATGCCCGTGCCCATAGAATGTTTACGGAGAAGTACCCTTGATGTCTTCTTCTTTGTACAAGGTTTTTTCTCGAAAAAAAATATCACCCACTTCTTCTCATGTTGACCAGACCTACAAACACATACATTAATTACACATACATCCACACTTATATATATACATATATATATACCTTCACAGATACTAAGAAGTGTGAATATAGTACACTATTAGGGAAGAGAGGAAGTATGTATAGTAACTTACGATCGCTGGTCACCATGACACAGACATACACAAATATTTATAATAATAATAATAACGGCTACTATATGCACTCCTTTACTATCTAGTGGCAATCTGATAGGAGAAAAGAAAGCCAAGTGACGAAGTCTTGGTGTATTGAAAAGAAGAGCCCCATGGGTAGCGCAACAGAAACCGTCTACGACAGCAAAAGCAAGTGTCTTGCGGCTTCTTTTCCCTTTCTCTCTTTATTTACCGGATGGAAAAAAAAAAAGAGATCACTCACCTGACACAATCCGTAGCGCCCATCTCTCCAGTACATATCTGCTGCAGCTCGATGTAAACGTACATCACCGTAAGGCTGCTCTGGAGAGCTCGAGTATAGTATGGCTCTGTGAGGAGAGAGATGAAGAGAGGGAAGAACGTATAAACGAAAGGCAGCAGAGCCAACACGGCAGATAACAACAGCAGCAATAAGGAAGAAGATAGGATACTATCAATATTATCATTCAAAAGAGATACTGCTTTACAGTCACGTACACAGAGTATCCAGTAACACCCTTCACATATATAAGGAAAAAGAATAGTACAAATGATACTACAATACAAATGCCAGACCATACATATATGTATATATATATATATATATATGAGAACGTACAAGAAATATATATATACAACCAGTCGATGAGTAAGGAAACCACAACACTCTTCCTTCCAGAGAAAGAAAAGACACATCACAACCACCACCACGACCATCACACCTGAATACACACACATACTCACATACATGCATACAAGAAGTAGAAGAAAAGAAGGGTGAGACCACTACACGAGAGAACATTCTAGTCAACCACAGAACACGCGACAAAAGAACTATCGTGAAGAAGAAGAAGAAGAAGACACTCCAAGCTTCACAACTGTACTAAATAAAAAGTAATAAAATCACTGTTATACGGAAAATATAGCGATGGGAAAAGCACTATACTCACCACATACGCCATAAGTGCATTCATACATACATACATTCGTACCTGAGTACATACATACACACGTTCATGGGTATATACGTACATACATTTATACGTACATACAGATATACGCACATATATACGTACATACATATACATATGTCAATAGATATGAACGTACATACATAAACATGCGTACATAGACACATACATTCATACGTACATACATACATATATACATATATACGTACATACATACGTACGTACGTACGGTCCTACAAACATACACATACGTCCATAACTACACAGATACATACCTATACATACGTACATACATATATACATACACATACTAACCTACATACATACAAACATATACATACATACATACATACATACACATACGTACGTACATACGTACATACGTACATACATACATACGTACCTACATGCATACATACGTCAACAGATACACAGATACCTACATAAACATACGTACATACATACTTATGAGGAGGAATTATGGCCGTCACACACACGAAAGACTTATATGAGAGAATATTATGCAAGCAGCATATGCAACTGGAACCACTATAATTGTATAGTAGGCATATACGAAGACGAAGCACTACAGCAACAATATAAACTCATATATATATCACATATTAATGAACTTTATATGATACAGAGTCACACATAAACACACACACGTATATATATATATATGTGTGAAAGCATACACACACATAAACGTACATATCTCCCCTAGTGATAAACATCATGTGATACAAACACACACACGCACACACACATACACCCACCCACACAGAAACGTGTACGTATCTCACCTATTAATGAACGCATATTTCTCTCGACCACCACCTCCGGCATGTGCAATGGCGTTGAAGAGTTCTAATATCTGCATGCAGCATACACACACATACACATACAGACAGTACGTATACACACATATCCACACACACACATACGAACACACATACCCACACACATACAGACAGACACGTATGCACACATATTCACACATACACACACACACACACACACACACACGCATACAGTCACACACGTATACACACATACTTACACACACACAGACACGTATACACACATACCCACACATACGCACACGCACATATACACACACACATAAACTCACCCATCAATTCACTGCTGTGCACCATATTTCCGTTCGAACGCCTGTGCTGTCTCTCTATAGTAATAGATATCTACATATATGTCTGTGTCGACACGCATATATATATATATAGGTATACGCACGTGGATATGTGTGTATGTACACGAGTATATATACGCATTCAACCGAATGGAGGGTTGTGAAGGATGCACCAAAAACGCGGACCATGTCACCCTCGTCTTCTACTCACACACACACACACACACACACACACTCACGCAGCAGTTCGTTGTTGCGTGAAACTTCTTTATCTGAAAGCTTGCGCTCCCTCTGTAGTATATGTTTCCATACATACGTGTATATATCAGGTGATGCATGTATATACATATATATATGTATATGTGTATATATACGTGTATGCGCTTGGATATACACAAATATATATACATATATATATACATATATGCAATAATACACACCTGTGTATTAGTTCACATACAAGTCTTCCTCTCCTCGACAATGCGCCTTTCGTACCCTTCCCCTTACATGATGTGTTCGCACATCTACGTATATGCGTATATATATATATATATTTATATATATATATTATATATGTGTACATATATATGTAGATATATGTGCAGATATATAAGTCTATATATATATATGTATATTGAATAAGCAGGTGTGTATATGCACGTATATAACTCTTTCTCTGTCTGAAGCTGTGCCGTTCGTACACTTCTCTGCATGATGTGTTAGCCCATGTCAGTATACCTGTGGGAGAGTATATATATATATAAGGCTTGTATGTATGTCAACACATAATGCGTTCGCTGTTGGACGCTGTGCTTTTCGTGGTTTTTTTTTTTGTATATTACCTCTGGAACAAAGTCTTCATCGTAAAGATCTTCTTCTTCCAAACACGAAAGCAAATTCATGCTTAGCTCGACAGCGAGTTCTTCCTGACGGACTGCTGTAGAAAATTTGAGTAGCAAACGAGACCGCAGCACTGACTTTGTTCGCACACACATTCTCTGGCCAGCTTGCATAATACTACCGAAAACAAAAGCAACATGCAAAGGGAATAGCAATTGTAAATATACTTATCATTACTGTGTCCACATATAATAAACGACGCAGATGTCTTAACCCTGTGAAGAAACAGCCACAGCAAAAGCAGGAGGAGGAGCAGCAGTAGCTGAAGCACTAGCAGCAATAGCAGCAGTACAAAGTGTATAATCAACTAGAAAAGCTGTACTCATGTTTTCACATACGATTCATTTAGGTCGTTTTCAAAGTGATAACAGGCACAATACTAGCAGCAATATTATTAGCAGTAGCAGCAGCAGTAGCACCAGCAGCAGCAGCACCAGCACCAGCAGCATAGAAGCATCATTGAAAGACGTAGACGCAAACACAATACTACTGCAACAGTTTCATCAGCACAACAGCCGCAAAGAGGCACGTCATAGTGAATATATGGAAGCTTCAGGAGCCCACTCACGCTCATAAACGTATTTCCTTACTCTATTTAGGACAAAGCAGTTATTTGTGAGATATTTTCAACCAGAGCATTTGCGCACGCAGATGACATAAAATCACCAGGTAGGTGGACCCTGTGTCTGTATGTCTGTGTGTATTATTGCTGCCATGGCTGTGCTCTTTAAACGAACTGAGAAGGCAGCTACACCCTCTCTCTGTCTGTCTGTGTGTCAATGCACTGCTGAGACAGCAGCTACATCCTCTTTCTGTCTGTGTGTTTGCTATTGCTGTCATGACTGGGCTCTTCGGTTTTCTCCACTCGTAGTCTACTTGTTGCTGCTCTATTTCAAATGAATGGACATGCGGGTCCGCCTTGCTAATCGTACTGGAAACACAACCCCTGTACTCTTAACATATATGGGGCTCATGTCTCCCTTTCTGTATCATATACATATATATATATATACGCATATATGTATGGCACCACACAACATATACATATATACATATGTACAGGCATATATATATATATATATATGTAAATATACATACACATATATATGTGCATATATGTACATACCACAATACAATATATATATATATATGCATACATGTATATGCAACCATACTATATATATATATATACATATGTGAAGGCATATATATATACATATATATATATGTGGAGGCAAATACGGCGATAAGAACTGACATCGCTTGATTGATTGGCACACAGTAAACTGCTACGATTGCCATCAAGTCGCTTAGATGACTAATGACACAATGCGATGGTATTAGTGTTGCACCACGATGTCATATTACCATGCCCGCATGGTATAGTGTTTGTAGTGTTAATATGTAGCATTGCTAGTGGCCCACACTTTTTATTGTGCGTTCTGTCCCACAGAGTGTGATCGATCGCAATGTTACGATGTCATATGGCCATCGTCTATGACCATCGCCCTAGAGTCTGATAGTTAGGCATGTTGCAGTTAGAGGAATTGTATTAGTAGTCCCCTAGTGCAAGGTCGCTATACGGCGCCAAATCGCTTCTCCGCTGTAGTGGGGGTATCGCAATATTTCATACGACTTGTGGTGCTACAGACTTAGACATCCCTATTAAGCCACAATATATACATATATATACTGAAAGCCACAAGATAGATATATATTTACATATTAAAAGCCACAATATACGAATATATATACATATTGAAAGCCACAATATATAAGTATATATACATATTAGAAGGCACAACATATAGATATATATATATACATATTAGAACCCACAATATATATATATATACATATTAGAAGCCACAATATATAGATGTATACATATACAAATTTGAAGCCACAATATATAGATATATATATACACATATAAGAAGCCACATTATATAGATATATATATATACATATTTGAAGCCGCAATTTATAGAAATATATATATACATATTAGAAGACACAATATATAGATATACATACATATCAGAAGCCACAACACATAGATAGATATATATATATATACGTATTAGAAGCCACAATATATAGATATATATATATTAGAAGCCACAATATATATATATACATATTAGAAGCCACAACATATAGATATATATATACGTATTAGAAGCCACAATATATAGATACATATATATATATATACACATATTAGAGGCCACAATATATATATATATATATATACATATACATATTAGAAGGCACAACATATAAATATATATATATATATACATATGAGAAGCCACAGTATATATATATATATATGCATATTAGAAGCCACAATATAGAGATATATATATACATATTAGAAGCCACAATATATATATATACGTATATACTAAGCCACTATATATATATATATATATATATACACATATATATATTTCGCCACAATATTTAGATATGTATGTGAGGCCACACTATACATATATATAAAAATCAATCCACAATATATATATATTACCACTGCTTACAGTGTCATGGGTGAAAGTAGTACTGCAACACAGTGTGTATACGATAGGGTTAGTATTATAATGTCTTGTTAGTATAAATGCCTCACCAATAAGATGTGAAAGTATAATTGCTACTGTTCGACGGGTTAGAGAAGAGTGTTGTAACAGCGTAATGTAAGTGCAGCAGTGTCTGTCTGATATCACTAAGACCACAATACAGTATCAGTCCTGTGGCCACAAATACACAATATTATACTAGTATGACGATGGCTAGGGTATTACGTCCAAATGACTACTGTAATATGGCTGGCGCTACAGCAGTATGACTATGGCTACAATATATAGGGGTAGTACATAGTAGTGTGCTATAATAACACGCATTGCTATTAGTACCGCCTCACAGTGTGTGTGTGTGTGTTATTGTGTTTTGTCTATTACCCACGCAACAGGTATAAATAACGATATTAGTACAGTTGATTGTTGCTGAACAGCCTCGTAGTGTGACGTTTGCCACATCACACGATAGGTGTGTAATGATGGAGCGATGATATACACACAGTGCGTGACTGGTGGACTCTCGCCAGATGGTGAAAGTTAATATTGCGAGACACACTGTTATGTCATCATCACTAGTGCCACACTACGTCACAGTACTATGGCCACAGAGTCGTTCTAGTTGGTATTAGGGAGTCATACTAGTATATTAGCACTGGCACAACATACAACAATTGTACTACAACCCCACCACACAGAGTGTAGTAATAATGATGTAAGTACTCTTGGGGCCCCACACTGTCTGTGTGTGTGTGTGTGTGGAGCAATCACAGAAGCCACTACACACCGTGTAGTATTAGTATTAGTATTAGTATAGTAGTTGTAGTAGTAGTAATATTACTAGTAGTAATAGTAGTGCCCCGCAGTGTACATTACACTACTAGAGCCACTCGAGTGTCATTATATTAGTAGCGCCACAGTCGCATTTAGTCGGTGCATTATCATAGTCCTACTACGCTTGTTAATGCCACAATATAATGTAGTGGTAGCTGTGGTACCACACTGTAATGTAAGTAGTAGTAGTATTAGTAGTATGAGTAGTGATGCCAGAATATAATGTAAGTACTAGTAGTAATAGTAGCAGTAGAGCCACAATATAATGGAAGTAGTGGTGATGCCACAGTGAAATGCAAGTAATAGTAGTAGTTGTAGTAATGTCGGAATATAATGTAAGTACTACTACTAGTAGTAGTAGTAGTAGTATTAGTAGTAGTAGAGCCACAATATATATTGCAGTAGTAGTAGTAGTGCCACACTGCAATGTAGGTAGTAGTAATGCCACAATGTAACTCAAGTAACAGTAGTAGTAGTGTCACACTCTAATGTAAGTAGTAGTGCCACAGTAGAATGAAAAGATTAGTATCACAGCAGAATGTTAGTACTGTAGCAACAGAAAAATATAAGTAGTTCCACATAGCGGAGCGCGGACATCAATAGTATTATATACTGTGTAGTTGTAGTTGTTGTAGTCGTAGTAGTAGTGGCAGTACTAGTACTAGTAGTATTATCACGGGTGCTACGAGAATTTAATGTTACTCTTGTGCTTGTACGATGTAATATGTGTAATGATGCCAGAGTAACTAACAACACGTACTAATAGAGTCACAATATCCAGTATGACAAGTCGTGCACAAGTGCGCGAGGAAGATTCTTTTTTTTTCGTAAGGCACAACAATATGATCGTACTACGGTTGATCCAGTGTGACAGTTGCCATAAGGTGGTAGTATTGGTGTTATTAGTAGTGGCTAAGTGTGTATATTAGTGTTGCTTCCGTAGTCGCGCAACAGTACGGCGAAAAGGAAGAGGGTAGTTACATAGCTCTCAGTGGTACTACCACCAGTCTCTTGTATTCGTCTTGAGTAATCCTGGAAGAATAGCAGACGGTGACTTACACGCAAATTTGAGGGCATAGTGACGACATAGTTCCGCTGCCATAGAGTACTCCCGTTTAGTCATGTATCTGAGAAAGTAAGAAACAAACACCATACAAGACTATCTTGGAATCCTCAAAGATGAAAATATAAAAAGAGAGGGAAACAAGCAACTGAGAAAGGGAAAGAGAGAAAGAGAGAGAGAGGAGAAGAGAAAACACAACAGCTCAGAAGGAGGCGACGCGCGGGGTGGCGACAAGGTGAGCGAGGGAATGAGCAGTCGGAGAGCCCACAAAAACGAAAGTTTAACAGAAGCAAAGGTAGAATGAGAGAGACAGAGAGAGAATCATGGATAAGAGAGAAGAAAAGAGAGTAAAACGGCCAACAGCGGGGGTAGCCACATGATGAGAGAGGGGGAGTGGGCAGTTTTTTTGCACTAAATGCATGTGATACTGTGAATGTGTAAGACAAAGTCTCTTAACTGGAGGAGAGAGTGGTGCTCCACTTGTTTCAGTCCCAGATGACGTCATACATATGTGGGTGCATATTTCTCCCTGAACTGAAAAAAGGAGATAGAGACACGAAGTACACGTTTCTGGCAGCAATGCATCAATACGTCATTCCTCCTTGCAGCTGATCTAATTTCCACCAGGAAGAGAACAACTAATATACGTCACTCCACCTTGTTACAGATACGAAGCGCATGTACAGGGATATATATATATGTATATACGTGTATCTATGGCGTGTGTATACATGGAATGGTGTGTAGCGCTGTGTTGATGATTGTATGAGTAGGAGTGTGTGTGTGTGTGTGTGGGAAGGGGGGGGAGGGGACTGAGTACGTGTGTATATGTGTGCATGCAGTGAGTTAGTATGCGTGTACGTCGTCTATATGCAGAGGGATGTTCATGAGTGTGTATGTATGTATGCATACATGTATGTATGTACGATGTATGTGTGTATGTATGTTTACAATTGCATGTAAGTGGTGTGATACTTTATTGTGTAAGGAGTTTGGATGCGTAGATAGCTGTGTTGGTCATGCATGAAAGGGTAAGTATGCGTAGCATGTGCTAGCCACGCGGTGGGTATGTTGTGTGTGTGTGTGTGTGGGTTTGTGTACGTGAATCTGTGGGATCGAGGAGGAGCGCACCTTTGGGTGTGTGGGCGTGTGGACATGTTGTGTGCACACGGCATGTAGTAGATGTATATGTGTGTATTCACATGCGTGTGTAACCGTCTATACAGACCCCGAGGAGGAAAGAGGACTGGAACCACCACCTCCAGCTGACTACCACCATTTCCACCATCTCGAGCGCAGTCAACGTCCAGGCACCGGACAATTCCATAAAGTTGGCTTACTTCATTCAAACACCCGTGGAAGCTTGCAGCGAAGGCGGAAGGCGCATAAAAAGAAAGCGTCAGATTTGGACACAACAGAAGCAGCGAGGAGGAGTGAAACAGATACAAAATACGAACTTTCACCTATATATGAGAAGAGAGGTTCATCACTACAAAAAGAACGAAGAGAAGACGAAGAAGAGGAAGAAGAAGAAGAAGGGAGAAGCTTTTCAGTACTACTCGTAAAGGTGTTCTTCTGAGTTTTTTTTCAGAGCCTGCACAGAAGCGAGCGAGAAACGAAAACACGAAGAGACCCCAGAAATGAGGTACAGAGAGAACAACAGGGTAGTACAAAACGTGTGTAAAATCACAGCCCCACTGATATCTTTGTATAAAGAAAAATACATATCTAGCACCTAGAGAAGGGAATTATTTGCGAGTGTCCTCCTCGTTTGTGGATGTGACGAGCGATGATAACGTGTTGTGTGCACGTTGTACGGTCATTTTCCTTCTGGTCTAGACGTAGACGAAGGCACGCACATAATACACGGAAAGTAATTATACGAGATGTACGCGCCCGTAAGACGTGTGCCACAAACACGCCAGAGACCGGGAGAGGGAGAAACACAACATATGGAAGTGGTAAACACGAGAGAGATTGACAGAAAGGAAATCTGCCAAAAAGAGAAAGAGAGAGAGAAGCATAACTTGCACACAGGTTCTCTTGTATCCACTGTGAGCTCGCCTACTACTTACACCTCAGCCCAGGGCGGCTGCCCGTGCGGTGGCTCAGCCTCCCCTCCTCCCCCCCCCCCCTCCTTGCTCAAAGTTTCATAGAACATTCTAACTCACTCACACACACAGCACTCCCTCACTCTCACTCACAAATAAATCAGCAAACACACACACACAGAGAAATGTGAAAGCTGTCACCATGTTTTCTCCCTGGTTGGGAGGTATATACCTGTGGTAGAGAGTCCGGATCAACTGCTGAGCATCGTAGCAGCCGTCAGAATAAATTTTACGATCGATTGACTCGATGACGCGAGAAGGCAGTTGCACCCCTTTAATTTCGTCTCTGCCATGTCGCCAGTGGAGACCCTCCGCCCCGCTGTCCCTGCTATCTCTCATCATTGTTGCAAAAGCGTGTGTGTTTGTGTGTGTCTGCTTGTGTATACGCGGGCGCGCAACTGCTGAGAAAATGAAAAACAAGTTTGCTCTTTTCTCTGGAGGAGAGAATGCCGGGGTGAATAGGTGATCCGAGCATAGAAGTCTAAGGGGTGGTGGAGCTGAAAAAAGTACCAACGCAGGTGTACGTAAGCACACGCGTAACGCTGGAGGCGTGTACCTACGACAGGATGATTTGATGGAGTTTTTATGAGCAAATAAAGGCTCTGAGACATACGAACAGCGGATGGTTCCGCTGCTGGAGGCCGTCTTTGTGCAAGCTGCCTTTTCATGCGGATTTCTATTGCGAATAGAATGATAACGAGGAGCAGATCACTAGGAAGTGCTGCCTCAGTATCTTTGGCATCCTACAGAAGAGCACCAACAATACTAGGATTCGCATATCCCTTGTAATTATGCCTGTGGCGCAAACTGTTCATCCTCACACTCTCGAGAACGAATAGATATATATATATACGAGGGAGGGAGAGAGAAAAGGAACGGACGGATTCATGCAGGTGCACTATCAGATAGTGCCGGCGGACAATTGGAATCCACATGCATCGATAGGTGATAACAGGCCAGGCTGCTCGTTCACCACTCAGCAAAAATGACGAAGTGATCGAAGCGAACGAACAGAATCCAAAGGATTGCAGAAGGCAGTGAGCAAAGCATACACGAAGGCGAAGTCTCAAATCAGGGTCGTGGCAAGGAGGAACGGGAATCACATGCAAAAGAGAATCCAGTCACGCCTGCTGAGCGCGGGAGGTGGGTAGCCGCGGAGAGTCAGTCATGTATTAGAGACCACTGGACCGGCCAGAGCATCTGGAGGGCCGAGAACTACAACTCTACCACTGCTTCTACACTATATGCACGACCGCGTCTAGAACACGCTGAAAGAGAGATGGAGGGTGGAGTGGCGATGAGTGCTAGGAAAACCTGTTCAATCCAGGTCTTCCCAGATTAGATCGCTGTGAAGAACGGAAATCTCAGACACACAGCGAGACGCAAGCAGCGCAGGAGGAACACGCCAAAAACATACTCACACGGTGGACACTTTTCACTGGCGAAGCAGGGGGAACGCCGGGGACCCAAACATATGAAACTCCCAGGGATGGTGACTGTGACGCTGCGGAAGGTACAGGGGTGGTGGAAACGGGATTTACTCTGATCCACCACAATTTCCGGAACAAAAGTCTCGCCTCAAGCCAGTGCTATTGCTATCTGTACGGCGAACCACTTTAGGGGACGCCATCAATGGAAAAATTTCAAAGGGTAACGAGAGGATCAAGAGATCACACAAGGTGGGATCGCACAAGAACCACAGGACTAGAAACCAGTTGCATGGATTGGATATTGATCAGGAAACGGAACGGAGCGAAGGCGAGATCGCTGTTCGGAAAAGGGAAAAGGCGAAAGGAAAAAGATAGTTAGGGTATGCACGCAACAATGGCAGAATTGGAAATCAGGTAATTCTCTGCTGAACGACAGTAGAGACAACAAATCCACGCAACCCCAGCCAGCCTGATCACTATCTTGAGGGTAGAGTCCATGTCAAGTAGGAGGGAGCACAGTGGAAGCAGAATTGCCGCATATAGACGAGAAGAATCGCATGCCAACGGAAGCGATGTAGTGTGCTGCTCTGGCCGTATTGCACGAGAGCGCAGCCGACCACAGCCCGCTTCAAGCCAAGAAAGGCGGCAGAGGCCCCCGAAATGGATTGTAAATGCCGAAAACCCGGTATTTATACACGTCGTTAGCATGCACCACATGATTCTCGAAAAGTTGGAGCCCAAACCAGCATAATACAGACACGACCATGGCGAGATATTGCAAACGATCGTCAGGATCTGATGGTTCTACCTCTTCTGAACAACCCTTCGTAACCAACTAACACACAGTGTACGCTATGGGGCATCCTGGCGTACCCCCCTCAACGCACAGAACGTCGAAGACACCCTAGCAAATGAACAGTGGTGCACCGGGCATACTCTATCGGCTTGAAAAATCTTTCGCTTCATCCTACCATATTGTAATATGTTCCCTTCCGATTTCCCTCTCTACTTGTCGTTTTGATTTGCGCTTTCTTATTCACACTTCAGTTTCACTGTATATACACCGCCTTGGCGTGCCGGTTGCAAGGGGGTGGGTGTTCCGGCACTGTCCTGTGCGTAACTTGGAGTCTGTGCACTGATGTCGGCGGTGCTCTAGCAGGGGCCGAAGACGAAATTCTTTTTCTGGGACTACAACAGCGAATTAAGGCAGCGATACCGAAGTAGTTGGAAAGAGACTGGAAAGACTGGCACTGATTTGCACCTTTTGGGCGTTTGACGCCTCCCATAATGCGAGCTGAGTGCCGGCATGACACATCCACCAGTACACTACGACACACAAGCGCACACACTGCGTGTCTCAGCCTTCAAGAGCACTTTGTGTATTCACCTTTGTCTTTTTTCCCTGTAGTCTTATCCCACATTGCGCTATTCCAGGTTTCCTTTCATCCAACCGTTACCGTACCCCGCCTTCGTACGTCTGTTGCTACAGTCTTGAAAACCTGCCTCCCGCACTACATTAGCCCAGACATATGCCATCGTTACACCCCCTCTCTTCCGTCCACGTGTCCTGCCAGTGTCGTCTTTGTCCGTAAGGTGCCTTGTCTTCTTCTACTGCCTTCTTCGTGCTGCCCCTAGCATCAACATTTCATCTCTACCGATCTGGACTGCTCATCCAAGTCCCGTATGCGCACGGGGTTGAAGAGCAATTGTTTTGTAGCTTTGCCGCTCGAATGGAAGTGCAGTTTTCCCATGAGGGGTCAGAATGGAAGGAAGAGCGTCAGTTTCACGGCTCTGGTGCAGCTCCATCACATCCTACTTCGTGTTACTTCTCCGTAGAAGGGACCGGCGGGGCTAACACACGAGAGAAATTGAAGCACACTTGGTGCTTGGGCGTGTTTACACTTTTCTTTCGAACAGCAAGTCGCGGCACAACAAGGACAACATCATCTCGAATGTCTTACTTTTTGCCAGAGAGAAAAAACCATTTTCAGTCCTACTATCATAGGCGCTTGCGGACTCCCACACACCCATAAACCACCCAGTCTACACACATCTCGGTAGCGGCGATGCGGTGCTGGAGTGAGATGAAAGATGCACCTTCATACCATCTTCTGAGAGAACTCATCAGTATGTTCTCTGCATTGTGGCCTGATACGGAGAGAACCCACCGCTTGGACAGTCTTTATGGCAACGCTCGTCGGACAGCTGCCCGTCTGGCTATGCTTTCCCATCTCTGCATCCTGTCTTCTCACGTGGAGAACCCGCCAATGACATATACCACGCACACCACGCCTGTAGGAAACTACTATACTTGTGGTTTTTTTCCTCGCGTGTCCATGTCAAGGTGTCCCTCAAATTTATCTTGTCAGTACCAAGCGGGGCAACGGTTACAGCACACACAAACCGTTTTCGAAAATAATTTCGAGGACTTCGAAGCAGCAGGCAGGGGCGCCCTCTCAAGACAAGAGGCATCACTTTGTTGATGCTTTACCGGATACTTGACGCAAATCGCAAGAGTGAAGCAGCAGGACAACGACAGATCATCCCAAAGGAGAAGAAACTACTCTGTAGTGTCCTCAATAATAGCTTTCCCTGCGACTTTGTGATGCTACCTCTACTACTGGAAGGAGACGGAGTTTAACCTGAGCTGCTGGGCTCGATACACAAGCGCGTTTATACGTATGTCAGTATATGAAGTGCAGGCACGCATGCGTGAGGCGGTGGAAGTGGTGAACCTCTGTAAACGGTGGTAGATTGCGCATGTGTTGGTGCTGGTCATACATTTGCGTTTTCAGTCGTACTTGGCAGTGTAGTGTGCACAGAAAAATACAGTGTTGCGTTTTTGTATATATCACGTTGCGCCCCCCCAAGCAATTCATAATACACTTGAGTATACGCGTATAAAGACAAGCGCAATCATTCTCGGATAAACTTCGGTGTAGACTGTTAAATATTATGCATGAGCACGTGATGGAAAGAATGTCTCTTGAAATTGAGACGTGTTATACGGGTTGCTGGTGTCGCGACATCGCAGTCGGGCGTTGATTGCCTTTACATGAATCTGTTCATATTCGTCTCTCAGCCATCTTCGTTCAACGCCTCTCTCTATATATATCTATACATATATATGTCTTTCAACCTCTACACTACGTCTGCATATATGAAGTTTTGTCTGAAGAGACTTATTAAGAAAGTTATGTCATGCCGACCTGGGCACCACGATCATCTTGAGATATGTGGGTGCATAGAAAGGAGACAATACTATTTCTGGTCAAAATGTAGACGCGGTATTACGCATGCTTGTTGACAATTACTTCTTACATGGATCCTTTCGGCCCATACCTACCACCTCTCACGCTGAAAGCAGCCTTCCGACGATGTTGTAATGGAGTAGATATGGCTGCTCTGTGTTTTTCTTTTTCTCGTTATTTTTCGAATGATACGATGAGCAAGAGGAGGAAAAAGAAAGCGTCGTGTGTTTATACTAACGCGTGCTCCTATACCATCATGTCTATTTGAACAAATTTATTTTCGGTGTCCCGCTAGCCCGGGGCATTCACTGAGACTGTGCGCTGCCCGCGCTTTTTCTCTGGAAAGTTTGACTGCCACAAATCGCAGCAGGCATTTACAAGGAGCAGCGCGGTCGTCGTTCTTTTCCAATCATGGCGAGTGGCCACAACACTAGCAGTACTAGAGGAGCTTCGGGAGAGAGTACTGGTGGTGCGGCATCAGTACTGCAGAGATGGACAGCTCCTGCACATGGAAGAGGCAACAGCCACAGAGAGAGAGTTGACTTGGGGGGAAGTATTGTGACGGCGTCAGGAGTAAGCGTAACAGCAGCGCGGTCGGCGGGAAGTGGTTGTAAAATACTTCCAGAAATAGCAGGAGGAATAGGAGGAGGAAGAGGAGGAGGAGGAGCAGCAGCATTAGGAGATATAATAGCAACAGCTGCTCCTACAACTACTACTATCACTACTCTAAGAACAACAGTGGAAAGAGGAAGAGCAGGTGGTGCATGTTCAAAAGAAGCAGCAGTAGTAGGTGGACAACACCTGCGAGCAAAAAGACGTAAGTCATTACTTAGTGCACAGCTAAGTGAGTTGCAGGAATCCCTACCCGCTGTCTTTCGTGTGTGTTGTGAGGGGAGAAGGGTAGGAGGAGGAGGAGTGGGAGGAGGAAGAACAGGAGGGAGAGCAGCAGGAGGAAAAGAAGGAGGAGAAGGGAAAGTTTTGACAGAGCCAGCAGCTTTGAATGCAAATGCGGTGGGACAAGACCAAAATGAGGAGGAGGAGAAGGAGGAGGAGGAAAGAAGTGAGAACGTTGGAACTACATGGGCCCAAGGGGCACACCAGCAAACACAAATAAACAGTAGCATAAAAAGGAGAAAAGTTGCTGGAAACGGTAAATCTGACGACAATCAAGAGAAAACAAATGATAGTAGTAGTAGTAGTGGTAGCAGTATAAATACGAGAGAACAGGAAACAGAGTCACATGGAGCAGAGGATGATAAGAGTGATAATGATGTAAGGGAATACTCTAATGACAATATGACGTCTGTTGAAGATGCATCACTTTTAGATGAAGAACAGCTGCTAGCAGCAGAAGAAAGAGAGAGACAACAGGCACAGAACTACAAGGCTATCTTCATACCCCTCGATCCAGTTCTGAGTAAAGAAATTAACTGTGAAATTCTTAATACTGATATACGCAAATATCCCTGGAAGAGAACTCGCTTTGGTAAGCCGTGTGATACGCTATGTCACAAAAAAATCATTGCAAGAAAGAATACATGCTTGACCCCTCGTAAAATACATGAACAGCTGCTGTTGCATGTGCCGCGCCGTATGTATTTACGAAAAGGAGAAAACTTGTTGCATGCTTCAAAAAGTCAGGGCAAAACAATATCGTTGCCTACTTCACGCTTATCACTTTTTCTCTCCACAGACACATATAAATATATATGTACATGTATTTATATACATATATATGTATGTACACACACACATGTATATTTAGATGTATACTACCTGTACACGTACACGTTCCAATTTTTTAGAAATATTATTTGGAGTGACTTTTCATTGCTCGCATTCTTCTTGTGCAGCACTTGAGTTCTGTCTCTATCTCATCAGAAGAATACTATCACTACCATGTGTACAACCTACGCATCGAGTCTTACCATTGGACACCCCTTAATTTTAAGAGCACACCCACATGTTCTGCGTAAATAAATTTAGTGATGTATGCAAACCTCGGTGGATAGAACGCGGACTCTGTGTCGTGTATACGTATACGCCCATCGGGTGTACGTACACCTCCATCGGGGTGTATGTACACGCCCCTAAGGTCTGTGTGTAGACGCCCATCGGGTGTATCTAGATTGCATCTTTGTCCCTGTCTCTTGGGGACCAGCTGTTGTTCAGTTGAGACTCTGTCCTCGCTCTGCATTTCTGTTTCTCCCGTCCATCACCCACAGTGATTCTTTCTTTGATGGAAGTTTTCTGCGGTACCGTGCCAACACGTGCATGTCTAGCTTCAGACTGTGCATATTCACAAAACAACTCTAGTGTATGTATATATACAATACAAGTCTAGTGGACCTATTTACAATGCACGTATAGTGTAGATATACACACAGTATAAGTGCAGTCTGTATGTACAGTACATACTCGTACACATCTAGTGTACGTATGTGCGATACACTGGAGCAGTGGCTTTTGTTCTTGTTTCGTGTCAGCAAAATAATCATCGTTCTATCATTTTCTCTCGTGTAAGTATATACAATACAAATCTAGTGGACGTATATACAATGCAAATCTAGTGTATGAATATACTACACGTGTTTAGTGGACGTATATACAATACAAATCTAGCATACGTATGCACAGTGCAGGTGTAGTGTACAAATATACAACACAAGTCTAGTGCATGTATATAAAATGCAGGTGTAGTGTACAAATATACAATGCAAGTCTAGTGCATGTATATACAAGCATAGTCTACGTATATACGCATGTAGTGTATACATGTACACAACACAAGGCTTGGGTATGTGTATATAGAATGCAGCTCTACTGTACTTATATATCATCTACGCCTAGCGTATGTACAAGTCTAGTCTATGTTTATACAGAACAGGTCTAGTCTACATATATAGGTCTAGTTTATGTATATACAAGTCTAGTCTATGTCTATACAATACAACTCTAGTCTAAATATATACGATGCAAGTGCAGTGTACGTGTATACAGTACAGGACCCGGGTATGTATATACAGTGCAAGTCTACTTGTTAGTGGGGAGACACACTTGTTTGGTCTTTTTCTTCATAATTCCAGATAGACATAGAAAAATGCATTATTTTCATTCCAAAAGTATATTGCAAATGTGTAAAATTTTCATGCAAATATGTATATATATATATATGTAAGTATACGTATGCCTACTTGTGTGTGTATATATATATATATATGCTTCTAGGATTGCAGGTTAGTAGACTGGGGATATGCTTACACTCAATATTCTACATAATACAGACAATAATAAACGTGTATACAATTTCGACTGTGTACGTATATATATATATATGCTTGTACAATTGCCCTTGTGTAGAATTCGAGTCCACGAATGTACACTTTCATATCGTGCATAATAACACCACAAGTGTCTACGACTGTACTGTACGTATATATATATATTATAGAGCGAGAGAGATATGTGTATGTATATATGTATATATACACGTACGTATATATGTATATATTTGTGCGTGAGCACGTCCGTAGGCTGCGTGCACGCTTACACTTAATATTTTGCAACATAATAATAGTACAAGTGTGTACAATTGAATTTCCGCGCTTATTTTTATATATATATACTTGTACATTTCCACGTGTGCAGACTGCGAGTTTGTTTCCACGTAATATTGTGCGTGATAATATTACAAGTGCGCACACCTAGAACTATACACCAATATATATATATATACCACATACACAGATCCATGTACTTGTGAGTATGTAGGTTTGTAGACTGCAAGTATACTTCAATTTTTGAATCTCTCATGTGGAATTTTGTCTTTCGAAGCATGTGTTTCGGCAGATCATATGTCACCACCTCGCAAGAGAATAATTGAAACTGATTATCTGTTTCTAACTATCTGGAATGTGTACTTCTCGCCTGTATATGATTTATGGAAGTCTCGGTATCCTGCCATACATTCCAAGGTTTGCATGCTGCGAGTCTGCACGCATTCGCGTCACTCTGAGCCAATGGTTGCCCTTCCATGCGTATTGCTCTGGTAGACTATACTTCCCGTCTGTAACAAAACTAGGGCGTGGGTGTATCTTTCTCTTGTATATTGCAGGTGATGTCTACTATTCGCCGCGATATAACGACGACCGCTATACGTATCGCCACGTCATTCTCTCACGTGGAGTTCGCAAAGAGGCGGAAAAACTTGCTGCCAGCATGCCAGGTCAGTCATAAATCATTCTTTTCTGGTCACATATATACATATGGGTGTGTGTCTGTATGTACGTGTGTATGTATGCATCTATGCATGTATGTATCTATATATGTGTATGTGTATGTGTGAAAGGCCAGTGCGTGCTAATCAGGTTCTTTTGTGTGTCTGATACAGTAAATGGAATATATTTGCTCGCTCACTTGAGATTTTTCACCAGAGGAGTTCTCTCTTTCTCTTACAGTATTAACGAAAATCATAACAGCTTGAGTAGTACATAGTGTGTTATCTCCAGCCGTCACTGAAGAGTTTTTCGTGAGTCATTTTTCTCTGCTTGCGCTTGCAGTACCAGAAATAGTCATGACAGCATCATTAGTATAGATGGAGTGTGTCTTCTTACCATCTATTCCAGACATCGCTGATGCCAGACGTTCTGATCGCTACCCTCCGAATAAACAGAAGAAATTTCTACGTGTACGCGTGTATGTCTCTGCAGCACAGAAAGATGCTTTTCTACTGAACCTTCAGCCTCGAGTAGAGCTCCTTTTTGTACACGATTGTATACCAGAAATATATATGTATGATATTTTTACCCCACAGAAAGGCACTCTATTAATACACATATAGATACAAATCTCTCACTTTGGAACTTTCATGCACATAACTATACAAATAGATTTATATGTGTATATACGTATATATATATATAAGTATACCTAGATGGATATCTGTGCGTATATATATATATATATACATGTATATGCATGACCAGGGAGCTAAGACATATATACATATATATACACATACACATACAAATATATATACATATATATATGAAGAGATATATATATATATTTGTATGTGCATTTATGTGTGTAGAGACGTATAAGATTGAACTTGGGCCACAAAACATGTTGCTGCATGTAGAAGTGGTTGGAATATTGAGGCCGGAGTTATAATTATTGCGTTAATTTCAGTTTTCGCATTCTTTCTACACATATCAGCATCACAACTGTGGTTGTATCATCTTTCTGCTGCACCACTAGTCAGTTATTCTAATGGATGACATCATTTTTCCTCACGTATGAACTCCACTTTCTTACCTTTGCTCAAGATCATTTCACGTCTCAGCATATACAAACACTAAAAAGTTCTATGATGACGTTCAAGCGCCCCTTTGCTTTTTCAATGTGAAGAGCTTTCCCTTAAGCGATGAAGAGAATTTCAACATATGCGGTGCTACTTCAATACCAAACAAGAGGACGTCTCAGTAAACCCTTCTAAATTTGCAGGCGATGCCTATATGAGTAATTGCCAGCAATTATTTACAAAAAGGAGCTCCGCAGGAAGCGCAAATAGATGTTAAGAGACAGACAGATAGACACATAGATAGATAGATTGATAGATAGAACGAAAAACAAAAATACAGATAGACAGACAGGCTTCAAATCTTGCAGGTGGACTTTATATGAGTAAGGGTGGGTGATGTTTCATAAAAAGAAGCACCGCAGGAAGTTTGACCATAAGAGAGAGAGACATACAGACAAACACAAACAGAGACAGATAGATAGACACAGATACAGACAGATAGACGGACTCGAATCTTGCATGTGATTTCAATACGACTGTAAGCAGGCGGCGGTTCAGAGACAAGAACTACACAGAAAAGCAGGAATATATATATAAATATAGAGAGAGAGGCTCTGGTGAATAGTTGGCGAGTTCTCGACGATTCGACGTAAGCGCGCTTCAGGCTCTTCTTACGTAATCGTGTGGCCTTTTATGCTTTTGTGTATTTGTGTGTCCTGTGTATAGTAATTAGGGTAGTAGTAATAGAAACAGAGAGAGAGAGAAAGAAGTGATTATCACATTAGTATTCAAATGCTTGGCACCTACCTAGGAATAACGTAGTCTTTGTCACTACACATACGCATGCATATATGTATATATATACATCAACGTACACGTATACGTACACACTTACAAACACATACATATATATGTATATATATATATATGTATATATGTACACACATACGCACATACACACTTGCATAATACACACCTAGACACACACACACACATATCTACACACAGACATATGTACCCACGTATACATCTACACACATACACATTCACAATGAAACATGTGGAGCCACACCGAGTGGCTCTTCGTGGATTTGTGTCCCTCAGAAGTTTCTCTCGCGTGGAATTCTTTGTGGAGAGATTATATGGGAGTAAAAGATACGTTGATAGAGGAGTGCCTATGATAATTTGGTGCGCTGTTATCTATCCCTTTCGCTCTTCCTTGGCTTTCTCTCATCAACAGGAAACCTATTAACCGAAGATATGTTTATGCATTGCCTAGGGATCACACTATCACCTGGCTGGACTCATTTCATGATCTTCAACCGAAAACTGAAGGAACTCATCTTACGTAGACCGAAGGAGGACCCCCCTGCCAGTGCCACCGGAAATAATGCCGAAGAAGACCGATATAAAATTGACGGTGCACCTGGAGAAGGCGATGAGGTACTTCCAATTCTTTCTTTTCGCGGAATCTCTTTCTCTTGAGGAGCACGCATTCTGCTCTCTCTATTACTGCAGAGGCGTGTACAGGGAGAGACTTGAGAGGAGAGAGACCGGGAGACAGAGAGAAAGGGATACCATCATCTTAGGGTCTTTCCTGTAGTCTCTCTCTCTGTCTCTCCTCCATTCTCTCTTTTTCTATCTCCTTCGCCGCTCTTGTTATATGCGTGTGTCTCCATGTGTACGTGTATATGTCTGTCTGTGTGTGTAACTCTGGCTGCGTCTCGCTGTGTCTCTGTGCGTGTGTGTGTGTGTGTGTGTGTGAACGGGGTGTGTACATTTGGGAGGGTATATGTACATGACGTACATATACGCATACGATTCTTATCTGTTCGTCTCTCCTTCGTCCTCTCTTTCTCTCTCCTTTCTTCTCTCTCTCTCTCTACTTCATTCTCTCTCGCTACACATATGTGCATACAATCTTTATTTCTCCCTTCTCCCTTCATTCTCTCTCCCCCTCTCTTTGTCCTTCAGTCTCTCTCTTTCTCCTCTGTTTCTCTCGCTCTTTTGACCTTAAGCCACTTGTAGGTGTGTTGATCATGTGGAGTATCCTTCCGAAAAACTCCCTCTGGAAGCCACAAAGGGTAAAGATCCCCGACGTAAATGAATACCTACCATGTTTTCGTACAAATCCATGTGAGCAGAAGGTATCGTTACTTTCCTCTTTCACCTGAACCCTACGACCATCTCACGATATGTTTTTCTGCGGATGGAGAAGGAACTACTTATCAAACACAAGTCTGTATGACGTACACTTACGATAGAATTGTGTTGCAACACTAACCAGATGAAGTACATGCAGGCACACTCAATTCTACAGACAACCCCACCCCCTTCACCCCGGGTTTTCCTTTCGGTGTGCACAGCGATTCACGCATAAAGAGAGAGATACAAGACCACTGCTGTCTGCAAATATATGAGATGTTCACACTTGTCATCATTATTTCTCTTTATGTAGTGAATATCTTCCTCCTCCCCCTTTCGGCGGGAACACGTACACACACACACACACACATATAGAATGACTCTGTGCGAAAACGATGTCCGTGCAGCAGCAGATGAAGGGAGGTGAGCCTCACAGGGAATGACAGAATTGACGCTAGAGGAGAAATGTGAGGGCATGCGCCTATCCCTACTAAACTCTTCGAATTTACTTGCACTTCTCATTAAGAACAAACAGAGAGAGTAGTAGTCTCCTTTTCACGTACGTAACATGATTAAGAATACAAAGAGTGATACTATCAGTGTCCCCTTTAACGACCCTAAATATAACGACGTGGCAACGAAAATACAACAACACACGGACCTCCATCATTTTTAGACTCACCAATTCAAGGTATAATCCAAATAAACATACGTATATACATATGTACAGATGTATATATATAGATGTGTTATATATATATATATACAAACATATATATATACAAGTGCTACATATATATATGTACATTAGTGATATATATATATATATATGTATGGAAGTGCTATATATACTTATGTATACACAAGTGTTGTATGTATATATGTACAAGTGTTATAGATATATGTATACAGGTATATATGGATATACGTATGCTCATGCAAACGTACACAAAAAATAAGAGGGGGCGTAGGTGCGTACGTAGAGGCAGGGAGACCTACCTGAAGGAAAGTAGTGAATACATATATACACGTATGTATACGTGTAGCAGATTTACGTCCTTAGATGATTTCTGCGTTCTAACTGTGTATATATATACATACGGTGGGGGGTACGTGGATTTCTCTGATTGAGCATCTTATATCTGAAGCACACAATATATATATGTACAGTAGAAAGACAGGCATACGAGGAGGAGAAGAAAAGTCACACACGCATGTTTTAACGTTCTACGTGCGTATACGTGTTCTTCCAGATCGACGTAGAGAGTGACGATGACGAGTACGAGCACCCCCCTCCGACTGAGCGCACAGCATGCAGCGACGAAGATGCATGTGTTGATGGTCCTGCACATAACGCTGCTGACTGTTCACAAGGAACAGACAGCATGCACAAAGAGCTCCCAGCATCAGCGGAAGGAGTAATAGAGACCGTGGAAAAGGCGGAAGAAGAACCCCGAGAACGAAAATCACTCCACGGAGAGACGTCTGTACTTGCAGAGGCAGAAGAGGGACCAACAGCACACGGAAGGGATAACGGGAAGGACGAGTACGAAGGAAAAGGCGAGGAGGAGGAGGAAGGTGAAATGACAGAAGTAGAAGGCTCAAACACACATAAAGTTTTTCAGAAGAAAGCAACAGCATATGACGGGGGTGGACGAGGGCCGGGGACGTTCCGTTCAACGAAGGAGGAGCAGCACAACGGAAGAAGAGCTGAGTGCTTTTTGTGTCAGTCGCAGAGAGAGTCACAAGAGACTTTCTATGGTAACGACCAGCTTCTCGGAGAGGATAAGGAAGAGAAGAAGGAGGGGAAGAAGAAAGCAGAAGAGGAGGAGGAGGAGGATGCTCAGAAAAAGCACCAGGGTTTTTCTGGACAGCGGCGGCTGTCACATGGACAGCAAATGGAGGAGCGCTATCACGATTGCCACGATATAGAAGGAAGTGAAGAGGACAAAATTGAAGAAGAAGAAGAAGAAGACGAAGAAGAGGGTAAGATAGTAGTGGCTGAGAAGCACCTGTTGCTGCGTGGTGACATCTTGGGGGCTGGTGCTGCTGGGGGTGGTGCTGAAGCTGTACAGGCGGAGGAGGAAGAGGAGACGCAACACGCATGTGAGAAACCCGTCCGTGGAGAGCAGAAGACGGCTCGCGTTGACAATCACGCAAAACGTCGTGCCCGTCGTCAAATTCGAGCAGCAGGAGGGGCCGCCAGGCGTGAAACATCAACGCAGTGCCGCTGCACACAAAAAGAAGGACCATCTTCACGTAGAGAACAAAGCGTTTCTCTTCCCTGCTCAAAGACACGACTCACAGCTTTGAGGCCGGAAGAAAGCCATGTTAACGTTATTGTTAGCCAGGAGCGAGATTCTCTTGTAGCGGCGCATGCTCCTGCTCTGCAAGGCCGACCTTCCTCGGCTTCAACTAG
The DNA here is from genome assembly GCF_030435755.1 of Ochotona princeps. NCBI lineage: Eukaryota > Metazoa > Chordata > Mammalia > Lagomorpha > Ochotonidae > Ochotona > Ochotona princeps. Next base: position 35,287 of record NW_026697702.1, read on the forward strand.
TGTCATTGTAACTCGTCGTCTCTTTGGAGCAGTTTCGGACAGCCATTCTACTACTACTACTACATTTACTACTACTGCTGCTGCTAGGCCATTACGAGCACCTCAACGACGTGTCCATCAAGTTGTTCATAAGCAACCTGGTGCTGCACGTGCTCATGCTGATGCATGTGTTGTAGCTTGTGCTGCTGTTGCTGCTGGCGCAGCTGCTGCGTCCAGGCGCCCGACAACACGCACTGCTGCTAGTGGTACTTCTGATACTCGCGTTCGTCGGGGACTAACCTCCAGCTGCAGCGACCGAGTCCATGAGGAGGAACAACAGGAGGAGGAAGAGAACGTGGAGGGGAGTGATGATGGTGGAGAATCAGAAGAGCAACAGCAGCAACCTCCGCGACAACAGCAACCTCCGCGACAGCAGCCGGTTTCCGTCGGAGGGAGAAGGCAACAGCGGCAGCAGCACCAACACCAGCGAGTGGCACATCCTACGTGTATTACAGGGAAGCACTATGGCGCTGAATGGAGCTTCCCGAATGCTTGTACTGAAGGCACTCTGGCAACAGAAGTGCAAGAGCAAAAACATCAGCAGTATCATGGGAAGGAGGTGCAAGAGGCCGGTGGTGGCACTGTCACGGAAGAAGATGTGCAGCAGGAAGGCAGGTCATCGCTGACGGTGATTGGCTGCGCTACAACAGCAGCACCGGCAGCTCCTGTGAGAAGACGTTGTGTGGCCGCGGCAGCTGAAGGAGCAGCGCAAGGAGGGAGAGCAGGGATAGCAGCAGCAGGAAGAGGGGGAGGAGGAGGGGGAGGACGAGGAGGAGGAGGACGAGGACGAGTGGCGTCAGTAGGAGCTGTTTCAGGGAGCATTGTAGTCGCAGCAGCACGGAGGTCTGCGCCAACAGCACGAGGAAGAAATGCTGTTGCGACAGGTAGTAAAGAAACAGGCAACCAGGAGAAGCACTCGAAAAGCCGAGAAAGTTCGGATACCATCCATCATGTGCACGCAATGGAAGAATATCGGGGTCGTTCAGCTGCGTGTGATTCGCATTCTGGTGGAGGTCTTGCAAGAAGGACCTGCTGGTCAAATTCAAAAGGAGATGCTGCTCCTCCTCTCTGTTTCACAGATACGAAATATGCTGCTGCTACAAATCGAACACGCATCAGCGACCTCCCATGTAGGCAGCAGGAACGCACCAGGAGTAGCCGAGAAACCTCTCACAACAAACACTTTAAAAAGGCGCAAGAGTGGCAGGAAGATGCCAAAGCACTAAGCATCCAACAGCAGCAACAACAGCACCTACTGCAAGAGCAGCAAGGGCAGCAATACGCACATCCTAGCGCAGCTACAGCAGCTGCTTCTTCTGCTCCCGGTGCTGCAGCACATGTACACGGGGATAGCAGCGACCGCAAGGGAAAACAATCCGAACAGTGTTCCTCAGATACGCAGTCGCCTTTGTCTCGTTCTGCAGCAACAGCAGGAACTACACGCATGCAGCTCCACAGACGTGCGGTAATGGCGAGGCATAAGCAGCACCAGGAAGAAATGCAGAAGGGGCCGAATCAGCAAGAACAGCGATCAGTCCACCACCAAAAGCAGCAGAAGGCAGTGACAGGAGCACCAGTGAGGTCAGGTGGAACTAACTGTTGCTGTACAACCAGAACGAGACATTCCGAAGCAGAAGCGCACGCGCCAGGAGCTGCTTATCATACTTGTCCAGCAGCACCAGAAGCAGCAGGACGTGTAAGAGGACGCACAGGAACAAGAAAGCGTTCTTCTGTAGCTACCAGCTCGGAAGGAGAGGGAGAAGGAACTGCAACGGACGGCAGGGACTGTTGTAGCCACAGTTGCAGCAACCGAAGAAGCTGCAGCGAGGTGTACAGCACGGGCAGCAAATGCGGCAGCATGACCCTTCGTCTCAGGAGCAACAGTGGTGAGAGTAGCCCGAGTCGCAATACGAGATGTCTACGTAGCAGCGGAAAGAATTTCTATAACGCTCCTTCCCGAAGCGACAGTGACGAAAAAAAGGAAAACAAGGCGGGCAACAAGAGTTATGTGTATGCAGCTGAACATGTTCTGAGTGTGGAGAGCAGAAGTCTCAGAGGGAGACAGAGAGGAAGCAAGACAGCAGCGGCATGCAGGAGAAGAGCTGCTGCAGAGGGCAAAGACAACGAGCACAGCAGCTGCACCAGCTGCTGCGATCGCAGTAGCAACCGCACCGGTGCTCAAAGACTGTCCAGCGAAACAAGCGTGGGCTGCTACAGCAGCAGGAGGAGAGTTGCGAAAGGTGGGGTACATGGTGATGTATTCGCTGTCGAGGATCCGGGGGAAGAATGCGGAAGACGTACCAAAAAGGCGATGCAAAGACAGAAGGGGGTGGTCACGGAACAAGGCGTCAAGAGAAAGGAGCAGCAGCACCAGCAGGAGGAGCACAAGAGCACTGTAGAGGGGGCTGGAGTAGGAGAGAGGAAGGTACAGAGACGCAGGCTTAGATAACACCGACACGAAGCTGAAGCAAGTAACGGCAGAGTAAGACACTATTAGTGTGCAAATCATCTGGCGTAATGTCGCCACCGGTACATGTCGGCGGGCAGTTGTCGACACAGGAGTGACGGAGCCCAAGAGACGCGACAGTTGCAACAGTGGCAGCAACTGCTGCATTGTCTGAATGGCGAACGCCATAAGACTTCATAAGCACGCCCGCAGAACGTGTGCTGGGACAATCACATGAGTCTACAGTGTTGCGTGGGCACGACTCCATACAGAGAGTGCCGCAAGGGTCCTCACAAACGCCACTTTTAGTTACATTTTTTTTATAATTGAAAGCAGAACAGGAAGGCAGTCAAACGTAAATTTTAGTGGGAATTCCCTCCAATGCATATATACATATATATATATATATATATATATATATATATATATATATATATGTGCACGCCTATTTTCATATTGAAACACATGTTGATACGAATACACACATAATTGCCATCGCGCCTGTGTGTATGCGCGTGGATACAGCTGTTTGTATCCGTGTCTCTTCATGTCGTTTTCATACACGTCGATACGATTCTGAATATATACCGACTCACAGCCATGCACGCAAAGTATTAGTATTGGTGCACATTTGTAGTACGCACCTGTTGTCGGTGGAAGCATTTGTACGCATGTGCGTTTAGAAGGCTACTCGAGAAAAATGAACCGGGCAGGGTTGCCAGTTTGTACAAATCGTGCAGTTTTGTAAACGTCTACATACGTACGTGGGGGCACACAGCAACACGCCTGCGCCACACCACGAAAATGTGAACCCAGGTGACACTCATGGGGGGGGGGGTGCAGTCCTTTCACATTCCCACACGGACACAGCGACCCGACATAGGTGGGCTCACATAAGGCGAATAAGAGAGCAGCACTGTATGACGATGCTAAGCCCAGCAGGCGCGTGTTTTTTTGTGCTCGAAGGCATACATCGATTGTTTTGCGGGTGCATACGCACATTTTAGCGTCATACGATTTTTGTTTTCAAATTGTTAACGCCTTCGTCAACGGACGAAGAAGGAAACGAGCGGCTGGACAGCAGCTCTTTCAGGAACAGAGAAATAATTGTTTTTTAAAGACGTCCGTTCACATGTCTAGAACACGGAGAGCCTGGAGGCGGATCTGCGAATGCATACTTGAGCGTCACGCTATAAAACTTTACCTTTCTTCCTCCACATGTGCTTTCAACGAATTCGACGTCAGCGTGTGGTAGGCGGTGGGTTTTTGCACATTATAGTATACGCTTACTGAGACCAGTGCTGCTGTATATTGTCGGAGGACAGAAGTGTATGGCTCTGGCGACATACTGAACAGAACTTTGGACGGCCACATACACGCACCTGCGTACCAGGTGGTCAGCAGAGTACATGATACGGACGGAAGTGACGCTCCAATTTCTGTGGTCCCTGTTGTAGAAAATTCTGGATTCGCGGGTATTCGAACTGGAGCATCATCTTCCCAGCTGGTGGCTCCACTTATGGTGCTACACCTGCTGCGTAGCAGTTTCTCGGTCGCCTTATCCCTCTAATGATTCCTGCATTTGACGTATCGCACTGATAACTAACACTTGGGCCTGCCCTCACCGTCCACTTCGGGCGTCTCTCGCATGCCGCGCAAACCAGCCTGTTAGGGCCAATAGTGACTGCCAGGTCACAGACTTGTGCACGGCTCCCCGCTCTCCCTTGTTCAGTTTCGTAAGATGGAGCGAAGCGGATAGTTGAGGAACGATCCGCTAGAGTAGTTTCAGTTTTCAGAAAATTCGAGCGCCAAACATGCTGAAGTTCTGCGATAGTCTCACAGCAGTACGTAGGACAGGCAAACGCGTAACTGTGCTAGAGATCGGACGAAAACTCCAAACTAGGAGACTGTGCACGGCAGGAACCAGTATCAAGGTAGTTTTGAGCCATTCGAGGGTGCCGAAGGAACCGCTTTTCAAAGAGATGCGCCGTTTTCCAATACAAATTTAAAGAGCATAAGGGTGGCACCCGCACCCGCCACGACTCCCACACTCAGGTCAGCATCTTTTTCAGAGCATCTTTTTCAAAGATCTGTACTAATGCTAGCGAGGATCTCGATCATTCAAGAGCTCCCGCACCGTTTTCATCCCTGGCTCTGTGTGTCCTGACTCTCCAAGCACACAGCCACACCGAAAATCACGGAGTCGCTCTGGGGCTGCCGTAACCGTCTCATCTGTGTACTGTGAGTACCGTGATACCCCAGATCAGAGACTGATGGAATTCTCTGGCATCTTTTGCTTATGCGCGAAACTTTACCGCCTATGCCACTAACTGCACAGGACTCTCACAAGGTTTTGACCGGCCCTTCAGGAGTCTGAGACAGTTTGAAGCGTGACGAGGCGTTAAACAGAGAAAATGTTGGTGCCCAGCCGTGCAAGACTAAGTGAATGTTGTACATATCAGCACCCTGGACACGTATTTACCAGTACCCTTTCCATACAAAACACCACGATTTCCTGTTTTAACGCACAGAATACGTACAGCCTATCGCGCCGGCGCCACCCGCTTCTCCTGAAAAGGTGCTACAATGACGGTACGTTGTGGAACGCTTTTCTTTCCTGCGACCTCCTGATTTCGCAGGGGGGTGGCGACCAGCGTACGGTTGCTTGGATACAGGTTATGCTAGGCCACGATTTCCTCTTTTTCACTCGGCATTTCGCGCTGCTTTCCGCAAGCGCACACGTTATACATCGTGCACAACGCCGAAGTGCAATGCCCTGCCTTTGGCTCTGAAGATTATCTCTAATGGTTTGGAGGAAATAATGCCAAATGTAAGCGATGTTGGTGTCCCTGCTGTATGTACATTTACTGCGCGGTGGCTCTGTAACTGCGGTGCAGGTGCAGTTTTCCTGTCTCGTCATCCGTAAGTGATGAAGCTGTCTTCATTACATGTCGCAGTCCTGTGTAGTTGTCAGGGTTTTCTGAAAAACCCGTCTTCACGATCAGGTGCACGTTAGCAAGCATCAAAATTTAGACAGACAGACACAAAAAAATACGTTGACGGAGGTAGGACATCTGTCAGTACTCGAATACAAATTATCTGCGGGGATGGTGGATCCCTTTCAACACGCTATGCCATGTGAGTGGGTGTACATACATCCGTCTAATGTGTATACACAGCAGAAAACCAAATTGCAACTCGCAGCCCCTGTCACGAACAGCTTTTGTGATAACCATCTTGATTGAAAATGTAAGCATTCCTGATGAACTATCGGTGTACGTCACGGACTTAACCGGTGCTTTGACTCTCGCTGCAACCAGCGACCTGTAGCCATATCGGTCAGCGCGCGGACACATCTTTCTGCACTAGCTGCGATCCGCCGTCACATCAGGGCATGTGCACTTTCACTAAGGCGTGTGTTTTCTACTTTCCGTGAACAGGTGCCAGTTTGACCCGCGACCCTCGTGACCGGCCTTCCATCAATGGGAAACGACGTTACCAAACAGAGCTCCTACGCACACACAACAAACTGCAGTAGAGCATCCCTTAAACGGGTAATGTTGTTAAATGCCGTGCACGTGTGTCAGCATTTCCCCAGGACGACTTCATAGCAGAGGCCACTGCAGAGTTACCAGCAGCACGAGCAGGAGCACGATGGCTCATACACACCGACAGGAAGTAGTCGCTCGGACAGCGTAGCCATCAGGACCCTTCTCCGCCTCACCGAAGCATCGCCGAGGGGAAACATCGCTCACTTCTCCCTTTATGGAAGATCTCCCCGTTTGGTAATACGTTTAAGTGACTTATAAATTGCTATGAAGCATCTCAATCACGCAAACAACTTTGCTCAAGAGATTTGAAACTCCCCTCGCGCAGCGTGAGGAGGTGAGGATCTTTCTCCACCCCTATATGATTCGGGTAAACTACGGTGAGGTGCTTCAGGCTCCTGGAGGTGCGTTGCAACCTCTTCTGATGCGTATCAGCACACTATCCAAATAAATCGGGAATCAGTCTTGGAACTGGATGGCAAAATCTTTGAGGTCACCCTTCCCTCCCCCGTAACCCGATGTCCCCTTCAACCGGCGGTTACTGACCGCAGTCCTCGTAAACATTTGCAAAACATCCCTACTCCAAGAAGGATAGGGAGCGAACAAGCAAGCGAAGTCCAGGAATGCGCAAGGAAGCAGCATCATCCTGCTCCTGAGCCATGTGAAGAGGACGCCTTCGCACTCCATACAGAATGTGCAGACACGAAGGACCCGAAAAGTATCTCACAAGGAAAGGGAAAAGACGGCAGCACAGCAAAGCGGAAGGCGAGCTGTCGAGTTATAGAGAAAGAAACCACTGTTGTCACATCGTCAGACAGTGTCCGCGAACGTGCGAACTGCCGGGTGCGCGTAAGCGAACACGAAGAGACCTGTAGACAAGATCACGAGTATCATGTCAGTGGCGAACGCACCGAGGAGGTGAATCAGGGTTATAAGACGGAAACCCACAAAGCCGCAAATACAAAGCCCGAAAATGTGTCAGAAAACAGTGCGGAAAAACCGGACATCGAAGCCTTTTCCTCCGTAAGGAAAAAGGGCAACGACCCATTTAGGTCCTGCCTGGCAAATGGGGAAGTGAAAGAGGAGGTTGTAAGGAGGAAGAACGGTCACCACAGTGTGCACGGGCAGAGGAAGATAGTCGAAACAAGAAAACCTCCGAGGAACCGGCTCACAGATCCGTTGAAGACGCTGCGTCACACAACGGCGCTTCTACATGGGAACGGAGGTAAACGAACCGAGAAGTGCAGAACAAAGTCCTGCAGTGGCGATGCTAGAAGAATTATCGGCGGGGTTACGGGGGGGTTGGAATACGGGACGAACATGCCGCCTGTCACCGCCGCGACGCAGAGGGGATCAAGAGTCGAAGCACCCGCTTACAGCTCAAATCGTCGTTGCCTCCCTCCTTCACCGCCTACTGCACAGGAGGTGACACTTCAGTCTGAAAAGAGTGAGAACCCAACTACATGGGTATCACCAGGCACACCAGCGCACAAATTCAGTGTTCCTGTGTGCAAGTGTATCCAGCAGAGCACGGTCCTCACCCGTAGCGCGGCACATAAAGTGAAAAAAAAACACGTGTGCTTATCCCACGTGTGCCTGCATTTAAGCTCTCTTTTCAGTTCCCAAGAAGCCTCGGAACTGGGCGAACGAAGCTGAAATTGGCCGCAGTGTACAACAGGAGAATCACACCGCGTATAATTCCTCTCTCCAACAGCTTGCGCTCCACCCAGCCGCAACGTCCAAATGGGGACCCAGAATACCTCGAGGGAGACGCAAAAAAAGACGTGGCAGCACAGGCCTAACCTTCATAAGCCTGGTAACCAGTCACTGAGAAGTGGTGGAAGTAAACTTGGTGTCTAGTGCAAAACTTGAAATGTGCAGGAAGAGTCATTGTGGAACAGAATTCTGTACTACGCCAGCACTCCTCCAGAGCTCATTAGAATAAAGGCAAAAAGGAAAGGTGGTACGGACGCCAAGACGCCAGGCTGCGCTGCAGAAGAGGCATTGAAGGCACCGTACTTGCTTCCACTGTCTTAGATACAGCATCAACATTGAACAATTCTAGTCAAATATGCCACGTGGAAAAGCGTTCTGCATCATCTAAATTCGTCTAATCTGCGGAGAGACCCGCGTGCGACTGCAGGAGCGACTACCGCATGTCCTTTGGGGCTGTGACATCACGCTCACAAATAGAATACATATATCTATATATACATATATATATCTTGTTCGCACAAAGGGGCGGCTGCAATCAGGGGGAGCGAACGTGTACGAAAGCAAAGTTGAAATAGAAGCATACGTACGCACGCATACACTCATTGAGACAAACAGGCCAACGAGAACGCTCTCAGGAGCGGCGAAAACGTCGTATGCTGTATGGACTGTGTTGTCTCTGATATGACTGTCGTAAGACTGAGATTTTCACGGGAGGATGCGCAACTAGCGTGCACAAGGTTCCACTCACTGTACTCATCTGAAAATCACGACGCTGCAAGCGGACTTCTGAATACGTATAAAATTTTCAGACCGCCTTCTAAGTAGCTCCAGGAATGCTTTATTATAGGGTTCCTCTATATGTTCGATGTTGCCTGCACATGCAGACCGTTGGGCGGCATTATCAAAAGGGCGACCCCACTGGATTCTACCAGAGAGGGAGATGCTTCGTTGCACACGTACAGATCAAGGCAAGCTCTACTAGTAAAACAAGACCCTCGGCGGGACAGTTCCCACTAAAAGTTCAGAGAGTTTCTCAGTGAAATGGAGTGGACAATGTGTGCTTTCAGATTGTTATTCGGTCGGCACCACCAGTACAACTTCGCCAGCAGCTCAACGTGCCTAGGGTCATGATATGTTATCACAGAAGTCTCGCTGGCAGTGTGCACTGCAATCAGGTAGTGACTAACTCCTTGTAAAAGATGACTGGGTCAAAAAAGCCTGAGGAGCCCCCGAACCTGGATCCTGCTAGCCAGCAACGGAGGAGTGACGCCAACGAATTGGGAGAAGGCACGGTACCAAGCTGATGGAACTACCTGGGGCTGCAAGGCACAGTCCACGCCACTGCTGCGCAAAAAGTGGCGAAGTGGTTGGTAGTTGCTGACTGCTTCAAGTCTACATGTAGATGTCCAGGCACATGCAACCTTCCCTTCCGGTGCGTTCCCGTGGATACGTGTACATTGCGTGAGCACAAAGAGCTACACGTACTCGGCACATGCATACGCGGTTCGTAGAGCGTCAGTACGTCAGTGTGTACCCAAACAGCGGCATAACTCCGAAGGCTATGCTATGTGGGTGGCTGAGTCGGGCTCCTTTCTACTGCGCACATCTGAAGATAGTGGCGTAGCCTCAGTTTATGACATGTGGAGCCAGAGTATCTTTTCCCTGGACGCTGAGAAAATGTAACTCCGCCCACTATTTGTCTGCACGGATGTTGGGAGGGGCACACGGATCTGATGGCTTGTAGTGCGAATAATGTACTAGTGTCGGTAGATCTCGTCTTCTTGTGGGGACTGGCTTACTTCGTCGTAATATCTCACAATGACGTGTGGAAAGCGCTCTGCTGGAGCTTAACGTCGTCATGGACACCTTCATATGGACACCTGAATATTGTCTTTCGGTATCGCGTCGACGCGCAGCCTCTTGTCACGACGGACGGTGAACAAGGGACAGTACGGAATTGTCGATTCGTTCAATTATACAGAGGTTAGTCGGCTTACTCTGATTGTTTGATTCGTGACATACATCAGCGTTCCTTCGCGCCAAAGAATCAAGACGATTGTGCTGCTCGAATCGAAGCTCAGATAAAAAGATAAGAAATCTGCCATCTCTGTCTCTTCTTCAGTTGCTACTAGCTAGTAGAACGATAAGCGCCGTGACTTCAATTATCGGCGGGTACAAGGCTAGCCACGGAGACAGCCCGTGTCGCGTATGTC
>NW_026697703.1:0-44374 GCF_030435755.1 Ochotona princeps
TCGGCTGATCCTTCTTCAATATGCCCTTCACAAGATGCAGTGTTTCCTTGATTGAATTAGCTCTCACACCAATATTTGCGTCTAGAGCCTTTGCATTGAGGGCTATCTGAAAACGGCTGTGGCGCTGAAGTTGTCCTGTGAATGTGGAGTTGGTGGCATGTGAAACCCGCATGTGGAGCATTCGTTTGTGTGGGATGCTCGACCAAGCTTCATTTCAGTCCTAGGCACTCAAAGGGCACTAAGCATAGAGTGTGAAAACTGAGTTTCTTGAGAGCTGCTTGGAAGCCTGATGGTGTGTGAAGTTAGTGAGCCAAATGGAGTTGTTCTCCCACAAGAACCACTCGGCTGATCCTTATTCAATATGCCCTTCAGCAAGATGCAGTGTTTCCTTAATTGAATTAGCTCTCACACCAATATTTGCGTCTAGAGCCTTTGCATTGAGGGCTATCTGAAAACGGCTGTGGCGCTGAAGTTGCCTGTGAATGTGGAGTTGGTGGCATGTGAAACCCACCTGTGGAGCATTCGTTTGTGTGGGATGCTCTACCAGGTTTACTCCTAGATAATGCACTCAAAGGGCACTAAGCATAGAGTGTGAAAACTGAGTTTCCTTGAGAGCTGCTTGGAAGCCTGATGGTGTGTGAAGTTAGTGAGCCAAATGGAGTTGTTCTCCCACAAGAACCACTCGGCTGATCCTTCTTCAATATGCCCTTCACCAACATGCAGTGTTTCCTTGATTGTAAGAGCTCTCACACCAATATTTGCGTCTAGAGCCTTTGCATTGAGGGCTATCTGAAAATGGCTGTGGCGCTGAAGTTGCCTGTGAATGTGGAGTTGGTGGCATGTGAAACCCGCATGTGGAGCATTCGTTTGTGTGGGATGCTCACCAAGCTTCATTTCAGTCCTAGGCACTCAAAGGACATTAAGCCTAGAGTGTGAAAACTGAGTTTCCTTGAGAGCTGCTTGGAAGCCTGATGGTGTGTGAAGTTAGTGAGCCAAATGGAGTTGTTCTCCCACAAGAACCACTCGGCTGATCCTTCTTCAATATGCCCGTCACCAACATGCAGTGTTTCCTTGATTGAATTAGCTCTCACACCAATATTTGCGTCTAGAGCCTTTGCATTGAGGGCTATCTGAAAATGGCTGTGGCGCTGAAGTTGCCTGTGAATGTGGAGTTGGTGGCATGTGAAACCCGCATGTGGAGCATTCGTTTGTGTGGGATGCTCTACCAGGTTCATTCCTAGATAATGAACTCAAAGGGCACTAAGCATAGAGTGTGAAAACTGAGTTTTCTTGAGAGCTGATTGGAAGCCTGATGGGGTGTGAAGTTAGTGAGCCAAATGGAGTTGTTCTCCCACAAGAACCACTCGGCTGATCCTTCTTCAATATGCCCTTCACCAACATGCAGTGTTTCCTTGATTGAATTAGCTCTCACACCAATATTTGCGTCTAGAGCCTTTGCATTGAGGGCTATCTGAAAACGGCTGTGGCGCTGAAGTTGCCTGTGAATGTGGAGTTGGTGGCATGTGAAACCCGCATGTGGAGCATTCCTTTGTGTGGGATGCTCTACTAGATTCATTCCTAGATAATGCAGTGAAAGGGCACTAAGCATAGAGTGTGAAAACTGAGTTTCCTTGAGAGCTGCTTGGAAGCCTGATGGTGTGTGAAGTTAGTGAGCCAAATGGAGTTGTTCTCCCACAAGAACCACTCGGCTGATCCTTCTTCAATATGCCCTTCAGCAAGATGCAGTGTTTCCTTGATTGAATTAGCTCTCACACCAATATTTGCGTCTAGAGCCTTTGCATTGAGGGCTATCTGAAAACGGCTGTGGCGCTGTGGTGAAGTTGCCTGTGAATGTGGAGTTGGTGGCATGTGAAACCCGCATGTGGAGCATTCGTTTGTGTGGGATGCTCACCAAGCTTCATTTCAGTCCTAGGCACTCAAAGGGCACTAAGCATAGAGTGTGAAAACTGAGTTTCCTTGAGAGCTGCTTGGAAGCCTGATGGTGTGTGAAGTTAGTGAGCCAAATGGAGTTGTTCTCCCACTAGAACCACTCGGCTGATCCTTCTTCAATATGCCCGTCACCAACATGCAGTGTTTGCTTGATTGAATTAGCTCTCACACCAATATTTGCGTCTAGAGCCTTTGCATTCAGGGCTATCTGAAAACGGCTGTGGCGCTGAAGTTGCCTGTGAATGTGGAGTTGGTGGCATGTGAAACCCGCATGTGGAGCATTCGTTTGTGTGGGATGCTCTACCATGTTTACTCCTAGATAATGCAGTGAAAGGGCACTAAGCATAGAGTGTGAAAACTGAGTTTCCTTGAGAGCTGCTTGGAAGCCTGATGGTGTGTGAAGTTAGTGAGCCAAATGGAGTTGTTCTCCCACAAGAACCACTCGGCTGATCCTTCTTCAATATGCCCTTCAGCAAGATGCAGTGTTTCCTTGATTGAATTAGCTCTCACACCAATATTTGCGTCTAGAGCCTTTGCATTGAGGGCTATCTGAAAATGGCTGTGGCGCTGAAGTTGCCTGTGAATGTGGAGTTGGTGGCATGTGAAACCCGCATGTGGAGCATTCGTTTGTGTGGGATGCTCACCAAGCTTCATTTCAGTCCTAGGCACTCAAAGGACATTAAGCCTAGAGTGTGAAAACTGAGTTTCCTTGAGAGCTGCTTGGAAGCCTGATGGTGTGTGAAGTTAGTGAGCCAAATGGAGATGTTCTCCCACAAGAACCACTCGGCTGATCTTTCTTCAATATGCCCTTCACCAACATGCAGTGTTTCCTTGATTGAATTAGCTCTCACACCAATATTTGCGTCTAGAGCCTTTGCATTGAGGGCTATCTGAAAACGGCTGTGGCGCTGAAGTTGCCTGTGAATGTGGAGTTGGTGGCATGTGAAACCCGCATGTGGAGCATTCGTTTGTGTGGGATGCTCTACCAGGTTCATTCCTAGATAATGAACTCAAAGGGCACTAAACATAGAGTGTGAAAACTGAGTTTTCTTGAGAGCTGCTTGGAAGCCTGATGGTGTGTGAAGTTAGTGAGCCAAATGGAGTTGTTCTCCCACAAGAACCACTCGGCTGATCCTTCTTCAATATGCCCTTCACCAACACGCAGTGTTTCCTTGATTGAATTAGCTCTCACACCAATATTTGCGTCTACAGCCTTTGCATTGAGGGCTATCTGAAAACGGCTGTGGCGCTGAAGTTGCCTGTGAATGTGGAGTTGGTGGCATGTGAAACCCGCATGTGGAGCATTCGTTTGTGTGGGATGCTCTACCATGTTCATTCCTAGATAATGAACTCAAAGGGCACTAAGCATAGAGTGTGAAAACTGAGTTTTCTTGAGAGCTGCTTGGAAGCCTGATGGTGTGTGAAGTTAGTGAGCCAAATGGGGTTGTTCTCCCACAAGAACCACTCGGCTGATCCTTCTTCAATATGCCCTTCACCAACATGCAGTGTTTCCTTGATTGAATTAGCTCTCACACCAATATTTGCGTCTAGAGCCTTTGCATTGAGGGCTATCTGAAAACGGCTGTGGCGCTGAAGTTGCCTGTGAATGTGGAGTTGGTGGCATGTGAAACCCGCATGTGGAGCATTCGTTTGTGTGGGATGCTCTACCAGGTTCATTCCTAGATAATGCAGTGAAAGGACATTAAGCCTAGAGTGTGAAAACTGAGTTTCCTTGAGAGCTGCTTGGAAGCCTGATGGTGTGTGAAGTTAGTGAGCCAAATGGAGTTGTTCTCCCACAAGAACCACTCGGCTGATCCTTCTTCAATATGCCCTTCAGCAACATGCAGTGTTTCCTTGATTGAATTAGCTCTCACACCAATATTTGCGTCTAGAGCCTTTGCATTGAGGGCTATCTGAAAACGGCTGTGGCGCTGAAGTTGCCTGTGAATGTGGAGTTGGTGGCATGTGAAACCCGCATGTGGAGCATTCGTTTGTGTGGGATGCTCACCAAGCTTCATTTCAGTCCTAGGCACTCAAAGGGCACTAAGCATAGAGTGTGAAAACTGAGTTTCCTTGAGAGCTGCTTGGAAGCCTGATGGTGTGTGAAGTTAGTGAGCCAAATGGAGTTGTTCTCCCACAAGAACCACTCGGCTGATCCTTCTTCAATATGCCCTTCACAACATGCAGTGTTTCCTTGATTGAATTAGCTCTCACACCAATATTTGCGTCTAGAGCCTTTGCATTGAGGGCTATCTGAAAACGGCTGTGGCGCTGAAGTTGCCTGTGAATGTGGAGTTGGTGGCATGTGAAACCCGCATGTGGAGCATTCGTTTGTGTGGGATGCTCTACCAGGTTTACTCCTAGATAATGCAGTGAAAGGGCACTAAGCATAGAGTGTGAAAACTGAGTTTCCTTGAGAGCTGCTTGGAAGCCTGATGGTGTGTGAAGTTAGTGAGCCAAATGGAGTTGTTCTCCCACAAGAACCACTCGGCTGATCCTTCTTCAATATGCCCTTCAGCAAGATGCAGTGTTTCCTTGATTGAATTAGCTCTCACACCAATATTTGCGTCTAGAGCCTTTGCATTGAGGGCTATCTGAAAATGGCTGTGGCGCTGAAGTTGCCTGTGAATGTGGAGTTGGTGGCATGTGAAACCCGCATGTGGAGCATTCGTTTGTGTGGGATGCTCACCAAGCTTCATTTCAGTCCTAGGCACTCAAAGGACATTAAGCCTAGAGTGTGAAAACTGAGTTTCCTTGAGAGCTGCTTGGAAGCCTGATGGTGTGTGAAGTTAGTGAGCCAAATGGAGTTGTTCTCCCACAAGAACCACTCGGCTGATCTTTCTTCAATATGCCCTTCACCAACATGCAGTGTTTCCTTGATTGAATTAGCTCTCACACCAATATTTGCGTCTAGAGCCTTTGCATTGAGGGCTATCTGAAAACGGCTGTGGCGCTGAAGTTGCCTGTGAATGTGGAGTTGGTGGCATGTGAAACCCGCATGTGGAGCATTCGTTTGTGTGGGATGCTCTACCAGGTTCATTCCTAGATAATGAACTCAAAGGGCACTAAGCATAGAGTGTGAAAACTGAGTTTTCTTGAGAGCTGCTTGGAAGCCTGATGGTGTGTGAAGTTAGTGAGCCAAATGGAGTTGTTCTCCCACAAGAACCACTCGGCTGATCCTTCTTCAATATGCCCTTCACCAACACGCAGTGTTTCCTTAATTGAATTAGCTCTCACACCAATATTTGCGTCTAGAGCCTTTGCATTGAGGGTTATCTGAAAACGGCTGTGGCGCTGAAGTTGCCTGTGAATGTGGAGTTGGTGGCATGTGAAACCCGCATGTGGAGCATTCGTTTGTGTGGGATGCTCTACCATGTTCATTCCTAGATAATGAACTCAAAGGGCACTAAGCATAGAGTGTGAAAACTGAGTTTTCTTGAGAGCTGCTTGGAAGCCTGATGGTGTGTGAAGTTAGTGAGCCAAATGGGGTTGTTCTCCCACAAGAACCACTCGGCTGATCCTTCTTCAATATGCCCTTCAGCAACATGCAGTGTTTCCTTGATTGAATTAGCTCTCACACCAATATTTGCGTCTAGAGCCTTTGCATTGAGGGCTATCTGAAAACGGCTGTGGCGCTGAAGTTGCCTGTGAATGTGGAGTTGGTGGCATGTGAAACCCGCATGTGGAGCATTCGTTTGTGTGGGATGCTCTACTAGATTCATTCCTAGATAATGCACTCAAAGGGCACTAAGCATAGAGTGTGAAAACTGAGTTTCCTTGAGAGCTGCTTGGAAGCCTGATGGTGTGTGAAGTTAGTGAACCAAATGGAGTTGTTCTCCCACAAGAACCACTCGGCTGATCCTTCTTCAATATGCCCTTCACCAACATGCAGTGTTTCCTTGATTGAATTAGCTCTCACACCAATATTTGCGTCTAGAGCCTTTGCATTGAGGGCTATCTGAAAACGGCTGTGGCGCTGAAGTTGCCTGTGAATGTGGAGTTGGTGGCATGTGAAACCCGCATGTGGAGCATTCGTTTGTGTGGGATGCTCTACCAGGTTCATTCCTAGATAATGCAGTGAAAGGGCACTAAGCATAGAGTGTGAAAACTGAGTTTCCTTGAGAGCTGCTTGGAAGCCTGATGGTGTGTGAAGTTAGTGACCCAAATGGAGTTGTTCTCCCACAAGAACCACTCGGCTGATCCTTCTTCAATATGCCCTTCACCAACATGCAGTGTTTCCTTGATTGAATTAGCTCTCACACCAATATTTGCGTCTAGAGCCTTTGCATTGAGGGCTATCTGAAAACGGCTGTGGCGCTGAAGTTGCCTGTGAATGTGGAGTTGGTGGCATGTGAAACCCGCATGTGGAGCATTCGTTTGTGTGGGATGCTCACCAAGCTTCATTTCAGTCCTAGGCACTCAAAGGGCACTAAGCATAGAGTGTGAAAACTGAGTTTCCTTGAGAGCTGCTTGGAAGCCTGATGGTGTGTGAAGTTAGTGAGCCAAATGGAGTTGTTCTCCCACAAGAACCACTCGGCTGATCCTTCTTCAATATGCCCTTCAGCAAGATGCAGTGTTTCCTTGATTGAATTAGCTCTCACACCAATATTTGCGTCTAGAGCCTTTGCATTGAGGGCTATCTGAAAACGGCTGTGGCGCTGAAGTTGCCTGTGAATGTGGAGTTGGTGGCATGTGAAACCCGCATGTGGAGCATTCGTTTGTGTGGGATGCTCTACCAGGTTCATTCCTAGATAATGCAGTGAAAGGGCACTAAGCATAGAGTGTGAAAACTGAGTTTCCTTGAGAGCTGCTTGGAAGCCTGATGGTGTGTGAAGTTAGTGAGCCAAATGGAGTTGTTCTCCCACAAGAACCACTCGGCTGATCCTTCTTCAATATGCCATTCACCAACATGCAGTGTTTCCTTGATTGAATTAGCTCTCACACCAATATTTGCGTCTAGAGCCTTTGCATTGAGGGCTATCTGAAAACGGCTGTGGCGCTGAAGTTGCCTGTGAATGTGGAGTTGGTGGCATGTGAAACCCGTCTGTGGAGCATTCGTTTGTGTGGGATGCTCTACCAGGTTTACTCCTAGATAATGCACTCAAAGGGCACTAAGCATAGAGTACGAAAACTGAGTTTCCTTGAGAGCTGCTTGGAAGCCTGATG
The DNA here is from genome assembly GCF_030435755.1 of Ochotona princeps. Classification (NCBI taxonomy): domain Eukaryota; kingdom Metazoa; phylum Chordata; class Mammalia; order Lagomorpha; family Ochotonidae; genus Ochotona; species Ochotona princeps. The sequence goes on from NW_026697703.1 coordinate 7,117, forward strand.
GTGTGTGAAGTTAGTGAGCCAAATGGAGTTGTTCTCCCACAAGAACCACTCGGCTGATCCTTCTTCAATATGCCCTTCACCAACATGCAGTATTTCCTTGATTGAATTAGCTCTCACACCAATATTTGCATCTAGAGCCTTTGCATTGAGGGCTATCTGAAAATGGCTGTGGCGCTGAAGTTGCCTGTGAATGTGGAGTTGGTGGCATGTGAAACCCGCATGTGGAGCATTCGTTTGTGTGGGATGCTCACCAAGCTTCATTTCAGTCCTAGGCACTCAAAGGGCACTAAGCATAGAGTGTGAAAACTGAGTTTCCTTGAGAGCTGCTTGGAAGCCTGATGGTGTGTGAAGTTAGTGAGCCAAATGGAGTTGTTCTCCCACAAGAACCACTCGGCTGATCCTTCTTCAATATGCCCTTCAGCAACATGCAGTGTTTCCTTGATTGAATTAGCTCTCACACCATATTTGCGTCTAGAGCCTTTGCATTGAGGGCTATCTGAAAACGGCTGTGGCGCTGAAGTTGCCTGTGAATGTGGAGTTGGTGGCATGTGAAACCCGCATGTGGAGCATTCGTTTGTGTGGGATGCTCTACCATGTTCATTCCTAGATAATGAACTCAAAGGGCACTAAGCATAGAGTGTGAAAACTGAGTTTTCTTGAGAGCTGCTTGGAAGCCTGATGGTGTGTGAAGTTAGTGAGCCAAATGGAGTTGTTCTCCCACAAGAACCACTCGGCTGATCCTTCTTCAATATGCCCTTCAGCAACATGCAGTGTTTCCTTGATTGAATTAGCTCGCACACCAATATTTGCGTCTAGAGCCTTTGCATTGAGGGCTATCTGCAAACGGTTGTGGCGCTGAAGTTGCCTGTGAATGTGGAGTTGGTGGCATGTGAAACCCGCATGTAGAGCATTCGTTTGTGTGGGATGCTCACCAAGCTTCATTTCAGTTCTAGGCACTCAAAGGGCACTAAGCATAGAGTGTGAAAACTGAGTTTCCTTGAGAGCTGCTTGGAAGCCTGATGGTGTGTGAAGTTAGTGAGCCAAATGGAGTTGTTCTCCCACAACAACCACTCGGCTGATCCTTCTTCAATATGCCCTTCACCAACATGCAGTGTTTCCTTGATTGAATTAGCTCTCACACCAATATTTGCGTCTAGAGCCTTTGCATTGAGGGCTATCTGAAAACGGCTGTGGCGCTGAAGTTGCCTGTGAATGTGGAGTTGGTGGCATGTGAAACCCGCATGTGGAGCATTCGTTTGTGTGGGATGCTCTACCAGGTTCATTCCTAGATAATGCAGTGAAAGGGCACTAAGCATAGAGTGTGAAAACTGAGTTTCCTTGAGAGCTGCTTGGAAGCCTGATGGTGTGTGAAGTTAGTGACCCAAATGGAGTTGTTCTCCCACAAGAACCACTCGGCTGATCCTTCTTCAATATGCCCTTCAGCAACATGCAGTGTTTCCTTGATTGAATTAGCTCTCACACCAATATTTGCGTCTAGAGCCTTTGCATTGAGGGCTATCTGAAAACGGCTGTGGCGCTGAAGTTGCCTGTGAATGTGGAGTTGGTGGCATGTGAAACCCGCATGTGGAGCATTCGTTTGTGTGGGATGCTCACCAAGCTTCATTTCAGTCCTAGGCACTCAAAGGGCACTAAGCATAGAGTGTGAAAACTGAGTTTCCTTGAGAGCTGCTTGGAAGCCTGATGATGTGTGAAGTTAGTGAGCCAAATGGAGTTGTTCTCCCACAAGAACCACTCGGCTGATCCTTCTTCAATATGCCCGTCACCAACATGCAGTGTTTCCTTGATTGAATTAGCTCTCACACCAATATTTGCGTCTAGAGCCTTTGCATTGAGGGCTATCTGAAAGCGGCTGTGGCGCTGAAGTTGCCTGTGAATGTGGAGTTGGTGGCATGTGAAACCCGCATGTGGAGCATTCGTTTGTGTGGGATGCTCTACCAGGTTCATTCCTAGATAATGCAGTGAAAGGGCACTAAGCATAGAGTGTGAAAACTGAGTTTCCTTGAGAGCTGCTTGGAAGCCTGATGGTGTGTGAAGTTAGTGAGCCAAATGGAGTTGTTCTCCCACAAGAACCACTCGGCTGATCCTTCTTCAATATGCCCTTTAGCAAGATGCAGTGTTTCCTTGATTGAATTAGCTCTCACACCAATATTTGCGTCTAGAGCCTTTGCATTGAGGGCTATCTGAAAACGGCTGTGGCGCTGAAGTTGCCTGTGAATGTGGAGTTGGTGGCATGTGAAACCCGCATGTGGAGCATTCGTTTGTGTGGGATGCTCACCAAGCTTCATTTTAGTCCTAGGCACTCAAAGGGCACTAAGCATAGAGTGTGAAAACTGAGTTTCCTTGAGAGCTGCTTGGAAGCCTGATGGTGTGTGAAGTTAGTGAGCCAAATGGAGTTGTTCTCCCACAAGAACCACTCGGCTGATCCTTCTTCAATATGCCCGTCACCAACATGCAGTGTTTCCTTGATTGAATTAGCTCTCACACCAATATTTGCGTCTAGAGCCTTTGCATTGAGGGCTATCTGAAAACGGCTGTGGCGCTGAAGTTGCCTGTGAATGTGGAGTTGGTGGCATGTGAAACCCGCATGTGGAGCATTCGTTTGTGTGGGATGCTCTACCAGGTTCATTCCTAGATAATGCAGTGAAAGGGCACTAAGCATAGAGTGTGAAAACTGAGTTTCCTTGAGAGCTGCTTGGAAGCCTGATGGTGTGTGAAGTTAGTGAGCCAAATGGAGTTGTTCTCCCACAAGAACCACTCGGCTGATCTTTCTTCATATGCCCTTCACCAACATGCAGTGTTTCCTTGATTGAATTAGCTCTCACACCAATATTTGCGTCTAGAGACTTTGCATTGAGGGCTATCTGAAAACGGCTGTGGCGCTGAAGTTGCCTGTGAATGTGGAGTTGGTGGCATGTGAAACCCGCATGTGGAGCATTCGTTTGTGTGGGATGCTCCACCAAGCTTCATTTCAGTCCTAGGCACTCAAAGGGCACTAAGCATAGAGTGTGAAAACTGAGTTTCCTTGAGAGCTGCTTGGAAGCCTGATGGTGTGTGAAGTTAGTGAGCCAAATGGAGTTGTTCTCCCACAAGAACCACTCGGCTGATCCTTCTTCAATATGCCCGTCACCAACATGCAGTGTTTCCTTGATTGAATTAGCTCTCACACCAATATTTGCGTCTAGAGCCTTTGCATTGAGGGCTATCTGAAAACGGCTGTGGCGCTGAAGTTGCCTGTGAATGTGGAGTTGGTGGCATGTGAAACCCGCATGTGGAGCATTCGTTTGTGTGGGATGCTCTACCATGTTCATTCCTAGATAATGAACTCAAAGGGCACTAAGCATAGAGTGTGAAAACTGAGTTTTCTTGAGAGCTGCTTGGAAGCCTGATGGTGTGTGAAGTTAGTGAGCCAAATGGAGTTGTTCTCCCACAAGAACCACTCGGCTGATCCTTCTTCAATATGCCCTTCAGCAACATGCAGTGTTTCCTTGATTGAATTAGCTCTCACACCAATATTTGCGTCTAGAGCCTTTGCATTGAGGGCTATCTGAAAACGGCTGTGGCGCTGAAGTTGCCTGTGAATGTGGAGTTGGTGGCATGTGAAACCCGCATGTGGAGCATTCGTTTGTGTGGGATGCTCACCAAGCTTCATTTCAGTCCTAGGCACTCAAAGGGCACTAAGCATAGAGTGTGAAAACTGAGTTTCCTTGAGAGCTGCTTGGAAGCCTGATGGTGTGTGAAGTTAGTGAGCCAAATGGAGTTGTTCTCCCACAAGAACCACTCGGCTGATCCTTCTTCAATATGCCCGTCACCAACATGCAGTGTTTCCTTGATTGAATTAGCTCTCACACCAATATTTGCGTCTAGAGCCTTTGCATTGAGGGCTATCTGAAAACGGCTGTGGCGCTGAAGTTGCCTGTGAATGTGGAGTTGGTGGCATGTGAAACCCGTCTGTGGAGCATTCGTTTGTGTGGGATGCTCTACCAGGTTTACTCCTAGATAATGCACTCAAAGGGCACTAAGCATAGAGTGTGAAAACTGAGTTTCCTTGAGAGCTGCTTGGAAGCCTGATGGTGTGTGAAGTTAGTGAGCCAAATGGAGTTGTTCTCCCACAAGAACCACTCGGCTGATCCTTCTTCAATATGCCCGTCACCAACATGCAGTGTTTCCTTTATTGAATTAGCTCTCACACCAATATTTGCGTCTAGAGCCTTTGCATTGAGGGCTATCTGAAAACGGCTGTGGCGCTGAAGTTGCCTGTGAATGTGGAGTTGGTGGCATGTGAAACCCGTCTGTGGAGCATTCGTTTGTGTGGGATGCTCTACCAGGTTCATTCCTAGATAATGCTCTCAAAGGGCACTAAGCATAGAGTGTGAAAACTGAGTTTCCTTGAGAGCTGCTTGGAAGCCTGATGGTGTGTGAAGTTAGTGAGCCAAATGGAGTTGTTCTCCCACAAGAACCACTCGGCTGATCCTTCTTCAATATGCCCTTCACCAACATGCAGTGTTTCCTTGATTGAATTAGCTCTCACACCAATATTTGCGTCTAGAGCCTTTGCATTGAGGGCTATCTGAAAACGGCTGTGGCGCTGAAGTTGCCTGTGAATGTGGAGTTGGTGGCATGTGAAACCCGCATGTGGAGCATTCGTTTGTGTGGGATGCTCACCAAGCTTCATTTCAGTCCTAGGCACTCAAAGGGCACTAAGCATAGAGTGTGAAAACTGAGTTTCCTTGAGAGCTGCTTGGAAGCCTGATGGTGTGTGAAGTTAGTGAGCCAAATGGAGTTGTTCTCCCACAAGAACCACTCGGCTGATCCTTCTTCAATATGCCCGTCACCAACATGCAGTGTTTCCTTGATTGAATTAGCTCTCACACCAATATTTGCGTCTAGAGCCTTTGCATTGAGGGCTATCTGAAAACGGCTGTGGCGCTGAAGTTGCCTGTGAATGTGGAGTTGGTGGCATGTGAAACCCGCATGTGGAGCATTCGTTTCTGCGGGATGCTCACCAAGCTTCATTTCAGTCCTAGGCACTCAAAGGGCACTAAGCATAGAGTGTGAAAACTGAGGTTCCTTGAGAGCTGCTTGGATGCCTGATGGGGTGTGAAGTTAGTGAGCCAAATGGAGTTGTTCTCCCACAAGAACCACTCGGCTGATCCTTCTTCAATATGCCCTTCAGCAAGATGCAGTGTTTCCTTGATTGAATTAGCTCTCACACCAATATTTGCGTCTAGAGCCTTTGCATTGAGGGCTATCTGAAAACGGCTGTGGCGCTGAAGTTGCCTGTGAATGTGGAGTTGGTGGCATGTGAAACCCGCATGTGGAGCATTCGTTTGTGTGGGATGCTCTACCAGGTTTACTCCTAGATAATGCACTCAAAGGGCACTAAGCATAGAGTGTGAAAACTGAGTTTCCTTGAGAGCTGCTTGGAAGCCTGATGGTGTGTGAAGTTAGTGAGCCAAATGGAGTTGTTCTCCCACAAGAACCACTCGGCTGATCCTTCTTCAATATGCCCTTCAGCAACATGCAGTGTTTCCTTGATTGAATTAGCTCTCACACCAATATTTGCGTCTAGAGCCTTTGCATTGAGGGCTATCTGAAAATGGCTGTGGCGCTGAAGTTGCCTGTGAATGTGGAGTTGGTGGCATGTGAAACCCACATGTGGAGCATTCGTTTGTGTGGGATGCTCACCAAGCTTCATTTCAGTCCTAGGCACTCAAAGGACATTAAGCCTAGAGTGTGAAAACTGAGTTTCTTTGAGAGCTGATTGGAAGCCTGATGGTGTGTGAAGTTAGTGAGCCAAATGGAGTTGTTCTCCCACAAGAACCACTCGGCTGATCCTTCTTCAATATGCCCGTCACCAACATGCAGTGTTTCCTTTATTGAATTAGCTCTCACACCAATATTTGCGTCTAGAGCCTTTGCATTGAGGGCTATCTGAAAACGGCTGTGGCGCTGAAGTTGCCTGTGAATGTGGAGTTGGTGGCATGTGAAACCCGTCTGTGGAGCATTCGTTTGTGTGGGATGCTCTACCAGGTTTACTCCTAGATAATGCTCTCAAAGGGCACTAAGCATAGAGTGTGAAAACTGAGTTTCCTTGAGAGCTGCTTGGAAGCCTGATGGTGTGTGAAGTTAGTGAGCCAAATGGAGTTGTTCTCCCACAAGAACCACTCGGCTGATCCTTCTTCAATATGCCCTTCACCAACATGCAGTGTTTCCTTGATTGAATTAGCTCTCACACCAATATTTGCGTCTAGAGCCTTTGCATTGAGGGCTATCTGAAAACGGCTGTGGCGCTGAAGTTGCCTGTGAATGTGGAGTTGGTGTGGCATGTGAAACCCGCATGTGGAGCATTCGTTTGTGTGGGATGCTCACCAAGCTTCATTTCAGTCCTAGGCACTCAAAGGGCACTAAGCATAGAGTGTGAAAACTGAGTTTCCTTGAGAGCTGCTTGGAAGCCTGATGGTGTGTGAAGTTAGTGAGCCAAATGGAGTTGTTCTCCCACAAGAACCACTCGGCTGATCCTTCTTCAATATGCCCGTCACCAACATGCAGTGTTTCCTTGATTGAATTAGCTCTCACACCAATATTTGCGTCTAGAGCCTTTGCATTGAGGGCTATCTGAAAACGGCTGTGGCGCTGAAGTTGCCTGTGAATGTGGAGTTGGTGGCATGTGAAACCCGCATGTGGAGCATTCGTTTCTGCGGGATGCTCACCAAGCTTCATTTCAGTCCTAGGCACTCAAAGGGCACTAAGCATAGAGTGTGAAAACTGAGGTTCCTTGAGAGCTGCTTGGATGCCTGATGGGGTGTGAAGTTAGTGAGCCAAATGGAGTTGTTCTCCCACAAGAACCACTCGGCTGATCCTTCTTCAATATGCCCTTCACCAACATGCAGTGTTTCCTTGATTGAATTAGCTCTCACACCAATATTTGCGTCTAGAGCCTTTGCATTGAGGGCTATCTGAAAACGGCTGTGGCGCTGAAGTTGCCTGTGAATGTGGAGTTGGTGGCATGTGAAACCCGCATGTGGAGCATTCGTTTGTGTGGGATGCTCTACCAGGGTTACTCCTAGATAATGCACTCAAAGGGCACTAAGCCTAGAGTGTGAAAACTGAGTTTCCTTGAGAGCTGCTTGGAAGCCTGATGGTGTGTGAAGTTAGTGAGCCAAATGGAGTTGTTCTCCCACAAGAACCACTCGGCTGATCCTTCTTCAATATGCCCTTCAGCAACATGCAGTGTTTCCTTGATTGAATTAGCTCTCACACCAATATTTGCGTCTAGAGCCTTTGCATTGAGGGCTATCTGAAAATGGCTGTGGCGCTGAAGTTGCCTGTGAATGTGGAGTTGGTGGCATGTGAAACCCACATGTGGAGCATTCGTTTGTGTGGGATGCTCACCAAGCTTCATTTCAGTCCTAGGCACTCAAAGGACATTAAGCCTAGAGTGTGAAAACTGAGTTTCTTTGAGAGCTGATTGGAAGCCTGATGGTGTGTGAAGTTAGTGAGCCAAATGGAGTTGTTCTCCCACAAGAACCACTCGGCTGATCTTTCTTCAATATGCCCTTCACCAACATGCAGTGTTTCCTTGATTGAATTAGCCCTCACACCAATATTTGCGTCTTGATCCTTTGCATTGAGGGCTATCTGAAAACGGCTGTGGCGCTGAAGTTGCCTGTGAATGTGGAGTTGGTGGCATGTGAAACCCGCATGTGGAGCATTCGTTTGTGTGGGATGCTCTACCAGGTTCATTCCTAGATAATGAACTCAAAGGGCACTAAGCATAGAGTGTGAAAACTGAGTTTCCTTGAGAGCTGCTTGGAAGCCTGATGGTGTGTGAAGTTAGTGAGCCAAATGGAGTTGTTCTCCCACAAGAACCACTCGGCTGATCCTTCTTCAATATGCCCTTCAGCAACATGCAGTGTTTCCTTGATTGAATTAGCTCTCACACCAATATTTGCGTCTAGAGCCTTTGCATTGAGGGCTATCTGAAAACGGCTGTGGCGCTGAAGTTGCCTGTGAATGTGGAGTTGGTGGCATGTGAAACCCGCATGTGGAGCATTCGTTTGTGTGGGATGCTCTACTAGATTCATTCCTAGATAATGCACTCAAAGGGCACTAAGCATAGAGTGTGAAAACTGAGTTTCCTTGAGAGCTGCTTGGAAGCCTGATGGTGTGTGAAGTTAGTGAGCCAAATGGAGTTGTTCTCCCACAAGAACCACTCGGCTGATCCTTCTTCAATATGCCCTTCAGCAACATGCAGTGTTTCCTTGATTGAATTAGCTCTCACACCAATATTTGCGTCTAGAGCCTTTGCATTGAGGGCTATCTGAAAACGGCTGTGGCGCTGAAGTTGCCTGTGAATGTGGAGTTGGTGGCATGTGAAACCCGCATGTGGAGCATTCGTTTGTGTGGGATGCTCTACCAGGTTCATTCCTAGATAATGCAGTGAAAGGGCACTAAGCATAGAGTGTGAAAACTGAGTTTCCTTGAGAGCTGATTGGAAGCCTGATGGTGTGTGAAGTTAGTGAGCCAAATGGAGTTGTTCTCCCACAAGAACCACTCGGCTGATCCTTCTTCAATATGCCCGTCACCAACATGCAGTGTTTCCTTGATTGAATTAGCTCTCACACCAATATTTGCGTCTAGAGCCTTTGCATTGAGGGCTATCTGAAAACGGCTGTGGCGCTGAAGTTGCCTGTGAATGTGGAGTTGGTGGCATGTGAAACCCGCATGTGGAGCATTCGTTTGTGTGGGATGCTCTACCAGGTTTACTCCTAGATAATGCACTCAAAGGGCACTAAGCATAGAGTGTGAAAACTGAGTTTCCTTGAGAGCTGCTTGGAAGCCTGATGGTGTGTGAAGTTAGTGAGCCAAATGGAGTTGTTCTCCCACAAGAACCACTCGGCTGATCCTTCTTCAATATGCCCTTCAGCAACATGCAGTGTTTCCTTGATTGAATTAGCTCTCACACCAATATTTGCGTCTAGAGCCTTTGCATTGAGGGCTATCTGAAAATGGCTGTGGCGCTGAAGTTGCCTGTGAATGTGGAGTTGGTGGCATGTGAAACCCACATGTGGAGCATTCGTTTGTGTGGGATGCTCACCAAGCTTCATTTCAGTCCTAGGCACTCAAAGGACATTAAGCCTAGAGTGTGAAAACTGAGTTTCCTTGAGAGCTCCTTGGAAGCCTGATGGTGTGTGAAGTTAGTGAGCCAAATGGAGTTGTTCTCCCACAAGAACCACTCGGCTGATCCTTCTTCAATATGCCCTTCACCAACATGCAGTGTTTCCTTGATTGAATTAGCTCTCATACCAATATTTGCGTCTAGAGCCTTTGCATTGAGGGCTATCTGAAAACGGCTGTGGCGCTGAAGTTGCCTGTGAATGTGGAGTTGGTGGCATGTGAAACCCGCATGTGGAGCATTCGTTTGTGTGGGATGCTCTACCATGTTCATTCCTAGATAATGCACTCAAAGGGCACTAAGCATAGAGTGTGAAAACTGAGTTTCCTTGAGAGCTGCTTGGAAGCCTGATGGTGTGTGAAGTTAGTGAGCCAAATGGAGTTGTTCTCCCACAAGAACCACTCGGCTGATCCTTCTTCAATATGCCCTTCACCAACATGCAGTGTTTCCTTGATTGAATTAGCTCTCACACCAATATTTGCATCTAGAGCCTTTGCATTGAGGGCTATCTGAAAATGGCTGTGGCGCTGAAGTTGCCTGTGAATGTGGAGTTGGTGGCATGTGAAACCCGCATGTGGAGCATTCCTTTGTGTGATACAACCAAGCTTCATTTCAGTCCTAGGCACTCAAAGGACATTAAGCCTAGAGTGTGAAAACTGAGTTTCTTGAGAGCTGATTGGAAGCCTGATGGTGTGTGAAGTTAGTGAGCAAATGGAGTTGTTCTCCCACAAGAACCACTCGGCTGATCTTTCTTCAATATGCCCTTCACCAACATGCAGTGTTTCCTTGATTGAATTAGCTCTCACACCAATATTTGCGTCTAGATCCTTTGCATTGAGGGCTATCTGAAAACGGCTGTGGCGCTGAATTTTCCTGTGAATGTGGAGTTGGTGGCATGTGAAACCCGCATGTGGAGCATTCGTTTGTGTGGGATGCTCTACCAGGTTCATTCCTAGATAATGCAGTGAAAGGGCACTAAGCATAGAGTGTGAAAACTGAGTTTCCTTGAGAGCTGCTTGGAAGCCTGATGGTGTGTGAAGTTAGTGAGCAAATGGAGTTGTTCTCCACAAGAACCACTCGGCTGATCCTTCTTCAATATGCCCTTCACCAACATGCAGTGTTTCCTTGATTGAATTAGCTCTCACACCAATATTTGCGTCTAGAGCCTTTGCATTGAGGGCTATCTGAAAACGGCTGTGGCGCTGAAGTTGCCTGTGAATGTGGAGTTGGTGGCATGTGAAACCCGCATGTGGAGCATTCGTTTGTGTGGGATGCTCTACCATGTTCATTCCTAGATAATGCACTCAAAGGGCACTAAGCATAGAGTGTGAAAACTGAGTTTCCTTGAGAGCTGCTTGGAAGCCTGATGGTGTGTGAAGTTAGTGAGCCAAATGGAGTTGTTCTCCCACAAGAACCACTCGGCTGATCCTTCTTCAATATGCCCTTCACCAACATGCAGTGTTTCCTTGATTGAATTAGCTCTCACACCAATAATATTTGCATCTAGAGCCTTTGCATTGAGGGCTATCTGAAAATGGCTGTGGCGCTGAAGTTGCCTGTGAATGTGGAGTTGGTGGCATGTGAAACCCGCATGTGGAGCATTCCTTTGTGTGATACAACAAGCTTCATTTCAGTCCTAGGCACTCAAAGGACATTAAGCCTAGAGTGTGAAAACTGAGTTTCTTTGAGAGCTGATTGGAAGCCTGATGGTGTGTGAAGTTAGTGAGCCAAATGGAGTTGTTCTCCACAAGAACCACTCGGCTGATCTTTCTTCAATATGCCCTTCACCAACATGCAGTGTTTCCTTGATTGAATTAGCTCTCACACCAATATTTGCGTCTAGATCCTTTGCATTGAGGGCTATCTGAAAACGGCTGTGGCGCTGAATTTTCCTGTGAATGTGGAGTTGGTGGCATGTGAAACCCGCATGTGGAGCATTCGTTTGTGTGGGATGCTCTACCAGGTTCATTCCTAGATAATGCAGTGAAAGGGCACTAAGCATAGAGTGTGAAAACTGAGTTTCCTTGAGAGCTGCTTGGAAGCCTGATGGTGTGTGAAGTTAGTGAGCCAAATGGAGTTGTTCTCCCACAAGAACCACTCGGCTGATCCTTCTTCAATATGCCCTTCACCAACATGCAGTGTTTCCTTGATTGAATTAGCTCTCACACCAATATTTGCGTCTAGAGCCTTTGCATTGAGGGCTATCTGAAAACGGCTGTGGCGCTGAAGTTGCCTGTGAATGTGGAGTTGGTGGCATGTGAAACCCGCATGTGGAGCATTCGTTTGTGTGGGATGCTCTACTAGATTCATTCCTAGATAATGCACTCAAAGGGCACTAAGCATAGAGTGTGAAAACTGAGTTTCCTTGAGAGCTGCTTGGAAGCCTGATGGTGTGTGAAGTTAGTGAGCCAAATGGAGTTGTTCTCCCACAAGAACCACTCGGCTGATCCTTCTTCAATATGCCCTTCACCAACATGCAGTGTTTCCTTGATTGAATTAGCTCTCACACCAATATTTGCGTCTAGAGTCTTTGCATTGAGGGGCTATCTGAAAACGGCTGTGGCGCTGAAGTTGCCTGTGAATGTGGAGTTGGTGGCATGTGAAACCCGCATGTGGAGCATTCGTTTGTGTGGGATGCTCTACCAGTTCATTCCTAGATAATGCAGTGAAAGGGCACTAAGCATAGAGTGTGAAAACTGAGTTTCCTTGAGAGCTGATTGGAAGCCTGATGGTGTGTGAAGTTCAGTGAGCCAAATGGAGTTGTTCTCCCACAAGAACCACTCGGCTGATCCTTCTTCAATATGCCCTTCAGCAACATGCAGTGTTTCCTTGATTGAATTAGCTCTCACACCAATATTTGCATCTAGAGCCTTTGCATTGAGGGCTATCTGAAAACGGCTGTGGCGCTGAAGTTGCCTGTGAATGTGGAGTTGGTGGCATGTGAAACCCGCATGTGGAGCATTCGTTTGTGTGGGATGCTCACCAAGCTTCATTTTAGTCCTAGGCACTCAAAGGGCACTAAGCATAGAGTGTGAAAACTGAGTTTCCTTGAGAGCTGCTTGGAAGCCTGATGGTGTGTGAAGTTAGTGAGCCAAATGGAGTTGTTCTCCCACAAGAACCACTCGGCTGATCCTTCTTCAATATGCCCTTCACCAACATGCAGTGTTTCCTTGATTGAATTAGCTCTCACACCAATATTTGCGTCTAGAGCCTTTGCATTGAGGGCTATCTGAACATGGCTGTGGCGCTGAAGTTGCCTGTGAATGTGGAGTTGGTGGCATGTGAAACCCGCATGTGGAGCATTCGTTTGTGTGGGATGCTCTACCAGGTTCATTCGTAGATAATGCAGTGAAAGGGCACTAAGCATAGAGTGTGAAAACTGAGTTTCCTTGAGAGCTGCTTGGAAGCCTGATGGTGTGTGAAGTTAGTGAGCCAAATGGAGTTGTTCTCCCACAAGAACCACTCGGCTGATCCTTCTTCAATATGCCCGTCACCAACATGCAGTGTTTCCTTGATTGAATTAGCTCTCACACCAATATTTGCGTCTAGAGCCTTTGCATTGAGGGCTATCTGAAAACGGCTGTGGCGCTGAAGTTGCCTGTGAATGTGGAGTTGGTGGCATGTGAAACCCGCATGTGGAGCATTCGTTTGTGTGGGATGCTCACCAAGCTTCATTTCAGTCCTAGGCACTCAAAGGGCACTAAGCATAGAGTGTGAAAACTGAGTTTCCTTGAGAGCTGCTTGGAAGCCTGATGGTGTGTGAAGTTAGTGAGCCAAATGGAGTTGTTCTCCCACAAGAACCACTCGGCTGATCCTTCTTCAATATGCCCGTCACCAACATGCAGTGTTTCCTTGATTGAATTAGCTCTCACACCAATATTTGCGTCTAGAGCCTTTGCATTGAGGGCTATCTGAAAACGGCTGTGGCGCTGAAGTTGCCTGTGAATGTGGAGTTGGTGGCATGTGAAACCCGTCTGTGGAGCATTCGTTTGTGTGGGATGCTCTACCAGGTTTACTCCTAGATAATGCACTCAAAGGGCACTAAGCATAGAGTGCAAAACTGAGTTTCCTTGAGAGCTGCTTGGAAGCCTGATGGTGTGTGAAGTTAGTGAGCCAAATGGAGTTGTTCTCCACAACAACCACTCGGCTGATCCTTCTTCAATATGCCCTTCACCAACATGCAGTGTTTCCTTGATTGAATTAGCTCTCACACCAATATTTGCATCTAGAGCCTTTGCATTGAGGGCTATCTGAAAATGGCTGTGGTGCTGAAGTTGCCTGTGAATGTGGAGTTGGTGGCATGTGAAACCCGCATGTGGAGCATTCGTTTGTGTGGGATGCTCCACCAGCTTCATTTCAGTCCTAGGCACTCAAAGGGCACTAAGCATAGAGTGTGAAAACTGAGTTTCCTTGAGAGCTGCTTGGAAGCCTGATGGTGTGTGAAGTTAGTGAGCCAAATGGAGTTGTTCTCCCACAAGAACCACTCGGCTGATCCTTCTTCAATATGCCCTTCAGCAACATGCAGTGTTTCCTTGATTGAATTAGCTCTCACACCAATATTTGCGTCTAGAGCCTTTGCATTGAGGGCTATCTGAAAACGGCTGTGGCGCTGAAGTTGCCTGTGAATGTGGAGTTGGTGGCATGTGAAACCCGCATGTGGAGCATTCGTTTCTGCGGGATGCTCACCAAGCTTCATTTCAGTCCTAGGCACTCAAAGGGCACTAAGCATAGAGTGTGAAAACTGAGTTTCCTTGAGAACTGCTTGGAAGCCTGATGGTGTGTGAAGTTAGTGAGCCAAATGGAGTTGTTCTCCCACAAGAACCACTCGGCTGATCCTTCTTCAATATGCCCGTCACCAACATGCAGTGTTTCCTTTATTGAATTAGCTCTCACACCAATATTTGCGTCTAGAGCCTTTGCATTGAGGGCTATCTGAAAACGGCTGTGGCGCTGAAGTTGCCTGTGAATGTGGAGGTTGGTGGCATGTGAAGCCCGTCTGTGGAGCATTCGTTTGTGTGGGATGCTCTACCAGGTTTACTCCTAGATAATGCACTCAAAGGGCACTAAGCATAGAGTGTGAAAACTGAGTTTCCTTGAGAGCTGCTTGGAAGCCTGATGGTGTGTGAAGTTAGTGAGCCAAATGGAGTTGTTCTCCACAAGAACCACTCGGCTGATCCTTCTTCAATATGCCCGTCACCAACATGCAGTGTTTCCTTGATTGAATTAGCTCTCACACCAATATTTGCGTCTAGAGCCTTTGCATTGAGGGCTATCTGAAAATGGCTGTGGCGCTGAAGTTGCCTGTGAATGTGGAGTTGGTGGCATGTGAAACCCGCATGTGGAGCATTCGTTTGTGTGGGATGCTCTACCAGGTTCATTCCTAGATAATGCAGTGAAAGGGCACTAAGCATAGAGTGTGAAAACTGAGTTTCCTTGAGAGCTGCTTGGAAGCCTGATGGTGTGTGAAGTTAGTGAGCCAAATGGAGTTGTTCTCCCACCCAAGAACCAACTCGGCTGATCCTTCTTCAATATGCCCTTCACCAACATGCAGTGTTTCCTTGATTGAATTAGCTCTCACACCAATATTTGCGTCTAGAGCCTTTGCATTGAGGCCTATCTGAAAACGGCTGTGGCGCTGAAGTTGCCTGTGAATGTGGAGTTGGTGGCATGTGAAACCCGCATGTGGAGCATTCGTTTGTGTGGGATGCTCACCAAGCTTCATTTCAGTCCTAGGCACTCAAAGGGCACTAAGCATAGAGTGTGAAAACTGAGTTTCCTTGAGAGCTGCTTGGAAGCCTGATGGTGTGTGAAGTTAGTGAGCCAAATGGAGTTGTTCTCCCACAAGAACCACTTGGCTGATCCTTCTTCAATATGCCCGTCACCAACATGCAGTGTTTCCTTGATTGAATTAGCTCTCACACCAATATTTGCGTCTAGAGCCTTTGCATTGAGGGCTATCTGAAAACGGCTGTGGCGCTGAAGTTGCCTGTGAATGTGGAGTTGGTGGCATGTGAAACCCGCATGTGGAGCATTCGTTTCTGCGGGATGCTCACCAAGCTTCATTTCAGTCCTAGGCACTCAAAGGGCACTAAGCATAGAGTGTGAAAACTGAGGTTCCTTGAGAGCTGCTTGGATGCCTGATGGGGTGTGAAGTTAGTGAGCCAAATGGAGTTGTTCTCCCACAAGAACCACTCGGCTGATCCTTCTTCAATATGCCCGTCACCAACATGCAGTGTTTCCTTGATTGAATTAGCTCTCACACCAATATTTGCGTCTAGAGCCTTTGCATTGAGGGCTATCTGAAAACGGCTGTGGCGCTGAAGTTGCCTGTGAATGTGGAGTTGGTGGCATGTGAAACCCGCATGTGGAGCATTGGTTTGTGTGGGATGCTCTACTAGATTCATTCCTAGATAATGCAGTGAAAGGGCACTAAGCATAGAGTGTGAAAACTGAGTTTTCTTGAGAGCTGCTTGGAAGCCTGATGGTGTGTGAAGTTAGTGAGCCAAATGGAGTTGTTCTCCCACAAGAACCACTCGGCTGATCCTTCTTCAATATGCCCTTCAGCAACATGCAGTGTTTCCTTGATTGAATTAGCTCTCACACCAATATTTGCGTCTAGAGCCTTTGCATTGAGGGCTATCTGAAAACGGCTGTGGCGCTGAAGTTGCCTGTGAATGTGGAGTTGGTGGCATGTGAAACCCGCATGTGGAGCATTCGTTTGTGTGGGATGCTCACCAAGCTTCATTTCAGTCCTAGGCACTCAAAGGGCACTAAGCATAGAGTGTGAAAACTGAGTTTCCTTGAGAGCTGCTTGGAAGCCTGATGGTGTGTGAAGTTAGTGAGCCAAATGGAGTTGTTCTCCCACAAGAACCACTCGGCTGATCCTTCTTCAATATGCCCGTCACCAACATGCAGTGTTTCCTTGATTGAATTAGCTCTCACACCAATATTTGCGTCTAGAGCCTTTGCATTGAGGGCTATCTGAAAACGGCTGTGGCGCTGAATTTTCCTGTGAATGTGGAGTTGGTGGCATGTGAAGCCCGTCTGTGGAGCATTCGTTTGTGTGGGATGCTCTACCAGGTTTACTCCTAGATAATGCACTCAAAGGGCACTAAGCATAGAGTGTGAAAACTGAGTTTCCTTGAGAGCTGCTTGGAAGCCTGATGGTGTGTGAAGTTAGTGAGCCAAATGGAGTTGTTCTCCCACAAGAACCACTCGGCTGATCCTTCTTCAATATGCCCTTCACCAGCAAGATGCAGTGTTTCCTTGATTGAATTAGCTCTCACACCAATATTTGCGTCTAGAGCCTTTGCATTGAGGGCTATCTGAAAATGGCTGTGGCGCTGAAGTTGCCTGTGAATGTGGAGTTGGTGGCATGTGAAACCCGCATGTGGAGCATTCGTTTGTGTGGGATGCTCTACCAGGTTCATTCCTAGATAATGCAGTGAAAGGGCACTAAGCATAGAGTGTGAAAACTGAGTTTCCTTGAGAGCTGCTTGGAAGCCTGATGGTGTGTGAAGTTAGTGAGCCAAATGGAGTTGTTCTCCCACAAGAACCACTCGGCTGATCCTTCTTCAATATGCCCTTCACCAACATGCAGTGTTTCCTTGATTGAATTAGCTCTCACACCAATATTTGCGTCTAGAGCCTTTGCATTGAGGGCTATCTGAAAACGGCTGTGGCGCTGAAGTTGCCTGTGAATGTGGAGTTGGTGGCATGTGAAACCCGCATGTGGAGCATTCGTTTGTGTGGGATGCTCACCAAGCTTCATTTCAGTCCTAGGCACTCAAAGGGCACTAAGCATAGAGTGTGAAAACTGAGTTTCTTTGAGAGCTGCTTGGAAGCCTGATGGTGTGTGAAGTTAGTGAGCCAAATGGAGTTGTTCTCCCACAAGAACCACTTGGCTGATCCTTCTTCAATATGCCCGTCACCAACATGCAGTGTTTCCTTGATTGAATTAGCTCTCACACCAATATTTGCGTCTAGAGCCTTTGCATTGAGGGCTATCTGAAAACGGCTGTGGCGCTGAAGTTGCCTGTGAATGTGGAGTTGGTGGCATGTGAAACCCGCATGTGGAGCATTCGTTTCTGCGGGATGCTCACCAAGCTTCATTTCAGTCCTAGGCACTCAAAGGGCACTAAGCATAGAGTGTGAAAACTGAGGTTCCTTGAGAGCTGCTTGGATGCCTGATGGGGTGTGAAGTTAGTGAGCCAAATGGAGTTGTTCTCCCACAAGAACCACTCGGCTGATCCTTCTTCAATATGCCCTTCAGCAAGATGCAGTGTTTCCTTGATTGAATTAGCTCTCACACCAATATTTGCGTCTAGAGCCTTTGCATTGAGGGCTATCTGAAAACGGCTGTGGCGCTGAAGTTGCCTGTGAATGTGGAGTTGGTGGCATGTGAAGCCCGTCTGTGGAGCATTCGTTTGTGTGGGATGCTCTACCAGGTTTACTCCTAGATAATGCACTCAAAGGGCACTAAGCATAGAGTGTGAAAACTGAGTTTCCTTGAGAGCTGCTTGGAAGCCTTATGGTGTGTGAAGTTAGTGAGCCAAATGGAGTTGTTCTCCCACAAGAACCACTCGGCTGATCCTTCTTCAATATGCCCGTCACCAACATGCAGTGTTTCCTTGATTGAATTAGCTCTCACACCAATATTTGCGTCTAGAGCCTTTGCATTGAGGGCTATCTGAAAATGGCTGTGGCGCTGAAGTTGCCTGTGAATGTGGAGTTGGTGGCATGTGAAACCCGCATGTGGAGCATTCGTTTGTGTGGGATGCTCTACCAGGTTCATTCGTAGATAATGCAGTGAAAGGGCACTAAGCATAGAGTGTGAAAACTGAGTTTCCTTGAGAGCTGCTTGGAAGCCTGATGGTGTGTGAAGTTAGTGAGCCAAATGGAGTTGTTCTCCCACAAGAACCACTCGGCTGATCCTTCTTCAATATGCCCTTCACCAACATGCAGTGTTTCCTTGATTGAATTAGCTCTCACACCAATATTTGCGTCTAGAGCCTTTGCATTGAGGGCTATCTGAAAACGGCTGTGGCGCTGAAGTTGCCTGTGAATGTGGAGTTGGTGGCATGTGAAACCCGCATGTGGAGCATTCGTTTGTGTGGGATGCTCACCAAGCTTCATTTCAGTCCTAGGCACTCAAAGGGCACTAAGCATAGAGTGTGAAAACTGAGTTTCCTTGAGAGCTGCTTGGAAGCCTGATGGTGTGTGAAGTTAGTGAGCCAAATGGAGTTGTTCTCCCACAAGAACCACTTGGCTGATCCTTCTTCAATATGCCCTTCACCAACATGCAGTGTTTCCTTGATTGAATTAGCTCTCACACCAATATTTGCGTCTAGAGCCTTTGCATTGAGGGCTATCTGAAAA
This sequence comes from Ochotona princeps, assembly GCF_030435755.1. Lineage (NCBI taxonomy): Eukaryota > Metazoa > Chordata > Mammalia > Lagomorpha > Ochotonidae > Ochotona > Ochotona princeps. The sequence goes on from NW_026697703.1 coordinate 25,691, forward strand.
CGGCTGTGGCGCTGAAGTTGCCTGTGAATGTGGAGTTGGTGGCATGTGAAACCCGCATGTGGAGCATTCGTTTCTGCGGGATGCTCACCAAGCTTCATTTCAGTCCTAGGCACTCAAAGGGCACTAAGCATAGAGTGTGAAAACTGAGGTTCCTTGAGAGCTGCTTGGATGCCTGATGGTGTGTGAAGTTAGTGAGCCAAATGGAGTTGTTCTCCCACAAGAACCACTCGGCTGATCCTTCTTCAATATGCCCTTCAGCAAGATGCAGTGTTTCCTTGATTGAATTAGCTCTCACACCAATATTTGCGTCTAGAGCCTTTGCATTGAGGGCTATCTGAAAACGGCTGTGGCGCTGAAGTTGCCTGCGAATGTGGAGTTGGTGGCATGTGAAACCCGCATGTGGAGCATTCCTTTGTGTGGGATGCTCTACTAGATTCATTCCTAGATAATGCAGTGAAAGGGCACTAAGCATAGAGTGTGAAAACTGAGTTTCCTTGAGAGCTGCTTGGAAGCCTGATGGTGTGTGAAGTTAGTGAGCCAAATGGAGTTGTTCTCCCACAAGAACCACTCGGCTGATCCTTCTTCAATATGCCCTTCAGCAACATGCAGTGTTTCCTTGATTGAATTAGCTCTCACACCAATATTTGCGTCTAGAGCCTTTGCATTGAGGGCTATCTGAAAACGGCTGTGGCGCTGAAGTTGCCTGTGAATGTGGAGTTGGTGGCATGTGAAACCCGCATGTGGAGCATTCGTTTGTGTGGGATGCTCACCAAGCTTCATTTCAGTCCTAGGCACTCAAAGGGCACTAAGCATAGAGTGTGAAAACTGAGTTTCCTTGAGAGCTGCTTGGAAGCCTGATGGTGTGTGAAGTTAGTGAGCCAAATGGAGTTGTTCTCCCACAAGAACCACTCGGCTGATCCTTCTTCAATATGCCCTTCACCAACATGCAGTGTTTCCTTGATTGAATTAGCTCTCACACCAATATTTGCGTCTAGAGCCTTTGCATTGAGGGCTATCTGAAAACGGCTGTGGCGCTGAAGTTGCCTGTGAATGTGGAGTTGGTGGCATGTGAAACCCGCATGTGGAGCATTCGTTTGTGTGGGATGCTCACCAAGCTTCCTTTCAGTCCTAGGCACTCAAAGGGCACTAAGCATATAGTGTGAAAACTGAGTTTCCTTGAGAGCTGCTTGGAAGCCTGATGGTGTGTGAAGTTAGTGAGCCAAATGGAGTTGTTCTCCCACAAGAACCACTCGGCTGATCCTTCTTCAATATGCCCGTCACCAACATGCAGTGTTTCCTTGATTGAATTAGCTCTCACACCAATATTTGCGTCTAGAGCCTTTGCATTGAGGGCTATCTGAAAACGGCTGTGGCGCTGAAGTTGCCTGTGAATGTGGAGTTGGTGGCATGTGAAACCCGCATGTGGAGCATTCGTTTCTGCGGGATGCTCACCAAGCTTCATTTCAGTCCTAGGCACTCAAAGGGCACTAAGCATAGAGTGTGAAAACTGAGGTTCCTTGAGAGCTGCTTGGATGCCTGATGGGGTGTGAAGTTAGTGAGCCAAATGGAGTTGTTCTCCCACAAGAACCACTCGGCTGATCCTTCTTCAATATGCCCTTCAGCAAGATGCAGTGTTTCCTTGATTGAATTAGCTCTCACACCAATATTTGCGTCTAGAGCCTTTGCATTGAGGGCTATCTGAAAACGGCTGTGGCGCTGAAGTTGCCTGTGAATGTGGAGTTGGTGGCATGTGAAACCCGCATGTGGAGCATTCGTTTGTGTGGGATGCTCTACCAGGTTCATTCCTAGATAATGCAGTGAAAGGGCACTAAGCATAGAGTGTGAAAACTGAGTTTCCTTGAGAGCTGCTTGGAAGCCTGATGGTGTGTGAAGTTAGTGAGCCAAATGGAGTTGTTCTCCCACAAGAACCACTCGGCTGATCCTTCTTCAATATGCCCTTCAGCAACATGCAGTGTTTCCTTGATTGAATTAGCTCTCACACCAATATTTGCGTCTAGAGCCTTTGCATTGAGGGCTATCTGAAAACGGCTGTGGCGCTGAAGTTGCCTGTGAATGTGGAGTTGGTGGCATGTGAAACCCGCATGTGGAGCATTCGTTTGTGTGGGATGCTCACCAAGCTTCATTTCAGTCCTAGGCACTCAAAGGGCACTAAGCATAGAGTGTGAAAACTGAGTTTCCTTGAGAGCTGCTTGGAAGCCTGATGGTGTGTGAAGTTAGTGAGCCAAATGGAGTTGTTCTCCCACAAGAACCACTCGGCTGATCCTTCTTCAATATGCCCTTCACCAACATGCAGTGTTTCCTTGATTGAATTAGCTCTCACACCAATATTTGCGTCTAGAGCCTTTGCATTGAGGGCTATCTGAAAACGGCTGTGGCGCTGAAGTTGCCTGTGAATGTGGAGTTGGTGGCATGTGAAACCCGCATGTGGAGCATTCGTTTGTGTGGGATGCTCACCAAGCTTCATTTCAGTCCTAGGCACTCAAAGGGCACTAAGCATATAGTGTGAAAACTGAGTTTCCTTGAGAGCTGCTTGGATGCCTGATGGTGTGTGAAGTTAGTGAGCCAAATGGAGTTGTTCTCCCACAAGAACCACTCGGCTGATCCTTCTTCAATATGCCCGTCACCAACATGCAGTGTTTCCTTGATTGAATTAGCTCTCACACCAATATTTGCGTCTAGAGCCTTTGCATTGAGGGCTATCTGAAAACGGCTGTGGCGCTGAAGTTGCCTGTGAATGTGGAGTTGGTGGCATGTGAAACCCGCATGTGGAGCATTCGTTTGTGTGGGATGCTCTACCAGGTTTACTCCTAGATAATGCACTCAAAGGGCACTAAGCATAGAGTGTGAAAACTGAGGTTCCTTGAGAGCTGCTTGGATGCCTGATGGGGTGTGAAGTTAGTGAGCCAAATGGAGTTGTTCTCCCACAAGAACCACTCGGCTGATCCTTCTTCAATATGCCCTTCAGCAAGATGCAGTGTTTCCTTGATTGAATTAGCTCTCACACCAATATTTGCGTCTAGAGCCTTTGCATTGAGGGCTATCTGAAAACGGCTGTGGCGCTGAAGTTGCCTGTGAATGTGGAGTTGGTGGCATGTGAAACCCGCATGTGGAGCATTCGTTTGTGTGGGATGCTCTACCAGGTTCATTCCTAGATAATGCAGTGAAAGGGCACTAAGCATAGAGTGTGAAAACTGAGTTTCCTTGAGAGCTGCTTGGAAGCCTGATGGTGTGTGAAGTTAGTGAGCCAAATGGAGTTGTTCTCCCACAAGAACCACTCGGCTGATCCTTCTTCAATATGCCCTTCAGCAACATGCAGTGTTTCCTTGATTGAATTAGCTCTCACACCAATATTTGCGTCTAGAGCCTTTGCATTGAGGGCTATCTGAAAACGGCTGTGGCGCTGAAGTTGCCTGTGAATGTGGAGTTGGTGGCATGTGAAACCCGCATGTGGAGCATTCGTTTGTGTGGGATGCTCACCAAGCTTCATTTCAGTCCTAGGCACTCAAAGGGCACTAAGCATAGAGTGTGAAAACTGAGTTTCCTTGAGAGCTGCTTGGAAGCCTGATGGTGTGTGAAGTTAGTGAGCCAAATGGAGTTGTTCTCCCACAAGAACCACTCGGCTGATCCTTCTTCAATATGCCCTTCACCAACATGCAGTGTTTCCTTGATTGAATTAGCTCTCACACCAATATTTGCGTCTAGAGCCTTTGCATTGAGGGCTATCTGAAAACGGCTGTGGCGCTGAAGTTGCCTGTGAATGTGGAGTTGGTGGCATGTGAAACCCGCATGTGGAGCATTCGTTTGTGTGGGATGCTCACCAAGCTTCATTTCAGTCCTAGGCACTCAAAGGGCACTAAGCATAGAGTGTGAAAACTGAGTTTCCTTGAGAGCTGCTTGGAAGCCTGATGGTGTGTGAAGTTAGTGAGCCAAATGGAGTTGTTCTCCCACAAGAACCACTCGGCTGATCCTTCTTCAATATGCCCGTCACCAACATGCAGTGTTTCCTTGATTGAATTAGCTCTCACACCAATATTTGCGTCTAGAGCCTTTGCATTGAGGGCTATCTGAAAACGGCTGTGGCGCTGAAGTTGCCTGTGAATGTGGAGTTGGTGGCATGTGAAACCCGCATGTGGAGCATTCGTTTGTGTGGGATGCTCTACCAGGTTTACTCCTAGATAATGCACTCAAAGGGCACTAAGCATAGAGTGTGAAAACTGAGTTTCCTTGAGAGCTGCTTGGAAGCCTGATGGTGTGTGAAGTTAGTGAGCCAAATGGAGTTGTTCTCCCACAAGAACCACTCGGCTGATCCTTCTTCAATATGCCCTTCACCAACATGCAGTGTTTCCTTGATTGAATTAGCTCTCACACCAATATTTGCGTCTAGAGCCTTTGCATTGAGGGCTATCTGAAAATGGCTGTGGCGCTGAAGTTGCCTGTGAATGTGGAGTTGGTGGCATGTGAAACCCACATGTGGAGCATTCGTTTGTGTGGGATGCTCTACCAGGTTCATTCCTAGATAATGCACTCAAAGGGCACTAAGCCTAGAGTGTGAAAACTGAGTTTCCTTGAGAGCTCCTTGGAAGCCTGATGGTGTGTGAAGTTAGTGAGCCAAATGGAGTTGTTCTCCCACAAGAACCACTCGGCTGATCCTTCTTCAATATGCCCTTCACCAACATGCAGTGTTTCCTTGATTGAATTAGCTCTCATACCAATATTTGCGTCTAGAGCCTTTGCATTGAGGGCTATCTGAAAACGGCTGTGGCGCTGAAGTTGCCTGTGAATGTGGAGTTGGTGGCATGTGAAACCCGCATGTGGAGCATTCGTTTGTGTGGGATGCTCTACCAGGTTCATTCCTAGATAATGCACTCAAAGGGCACTAAGCATAGAGTGTGAAAACTGAGTTTCCTTGAGAGCTGCTTGGAAGCCTGATGGTGTGTGAAGTTAGTGAGCCAAATGGAGTTGTTCTCCCACAAGAACCACTCGGCTGATCCTTCGTCAATATGCCCTTCACCAACATGCAGTGTTTCCTTGATTGAATTAGCTCTCACACCAATATTTGCGTCTAGAGCCTTTGCATTGAGGGCTATCTGAAAACGGCTGTGGCGCTGAAGTTGCCTGTGAATGTGGAGTTGGTGGCATGTGAAACCCGCATGTGGAGCATTCGTTTGTGTGGGATGCTCACCAAGCTTCATTTCAGTCCTAGGCACTCAAAGGGCACTAAGCATAGAGTGTGAAAACTGAGTTTCCTTGAGAGCTGCTTGGAAGCCTGATGGTGTGTGAAGTTAGTGAGCCAAATGGAGTTGTTCTCCCACAAGAACCACTCGGCTGATCCTTCTTCAATATGCCCGTCACCAACATGCAGTGTTTCCTTGATTGAATTAGCTCTCACACCAATATTTGCGTCTAGAGCCTTTGCATTGAGGGCTATCTGAAAACGGCTGTGGCGCTGAAGTTGCCTGTGAATGTGGAGTTGGTGGCATGTGAAACCCGCATGTGGAGCATTCGTTTCTGCGGGATGCTCACCAAGCTTCATTTCAGTCCTAGGCACTCAAAGGGCACTAAGCATAGAGTGTGAAAACTGAGGTTCCTTGAGAGCTGCTTGGATGCCTGATGGGGTGTGAAGTTAGTGAGCCAAATGGAGTTGTTCTCCCACAAGAACCACTCGGCTGATCCTTCTTCAATATGCCCTTCAGCAAGATGCAGTGTTTCCTTGATTGAATTAGCTCTCACACCAATATTTGCGTCTAGAGCCTTTGCATTGAGGGCTATCTGAAAACGGCTGTGGCGCTGAAGTTGCCTGCGAATGTGGAGTTGGTGGCATGTGAAACCCGCATGTGGAGCATTCCTTTGTGTGGGATGCTCTACTAGATTCATTCCTAGATAATGCAGTGAAAGGGCACTAAGCATAGAGTGTGAAAACTGAGTTTCCTTGAGAGCTGCTTGGAAGCCTGATGGTGTGTGAAGTTAGTGAGCCAAATGGAGTTGTTCTCCCACAAGAACCACTCGGCTGATCCTTCTTCAATATGCCCTTCAGCAACATGCAGTGTTTCCTTGATTGAATTAGCTCTCACACCAATATTTGCGTCTAGAGCCTTTGCATTGAGGGCTATCTGAAAACGGCTGTGGCGCTGAAGTTGCCTGTGAATGTGGAGTTGGTGGCATGTGAAACCCGCATGTGGAGCATTCGTTTGTGTGGGATGCTCACCAAGCTTCATTTCAGTCCTAGGCACTCAAAGGGCACTAAGCATAGAGTGTGAAAACTGAGTTTCCTTGAGAGCTGCTTGGAAGCCTGATGGTGTGTGAAGTTAGTGAGCCAAATGGAGTTGTTCTCCCACAAGAACCACTCGGCTGATCCTTCTTCAATATGCCCTTCACCAACATGCAGTGTTTCCTTGATTGAATTAGCTCTCACACCAATATTTGCGTCTAGAGCCTTTGCATTGAGGGCTATCTGAAAACGGCTGTGGCGCTGAAGTTGCCTGTGAATGTGGAGTTGGTGGCATGTGAAACCCGCATGTGGAGCATTCGTTTGTGTGGGATGCTCTACCAGGTTCATTCCTAGATAATGCAGTGAAAGGGCACTAAGCATAGAGTGTGAAAACTGAGTTTCCTTGAGAGCTGCTTGGAAGCCTGATGGTGTGTGAAGTTAGTGAGCCAAATGGAGTTGTTCTCCCACAAGAACCACTCGGCTGATCCTTCTTCAATATGCCCTTCAGCAACATGCAGTGTTTCCTTGATTGAATTAGCTCTCACACCAATATTTGCGTCTAGAGCCTTTGCATTGAGGGCTATCTGAAAACGGCTGTGGCGCTGAAGTTGCCTGTGAATGTGGAGTTGGTGGCATGTGAAACCCGCATGTGGAGCATTCGTTTGTGTGGGATGCTCACCAAGCTTCATTTCAGTCCTAGGCACTCAAAGGGCACTAAGCATAGAGTGTGAAAACTGAGTTTCCTTGAGAGCTGCTTGGAAGCCTGATGGTGTGTGAAGTTAGTGAGCCAAATGGAGTTGTTCTCCCACAAGAACCACTCGGCTGATCCTTCTTCAATATGCCCTTCACCAACATGCAGTGTTTCCTTGATTGAATTAGCTCTCACACCAATATTTGCGTCTAGAGCCTTTGCATTGAGGGCTATCTGAAAACGGCTGTGGCGCTGAAGTTGCCTGTGAATGTGGAGTTGGTGGCATGTGAAACCCGCATGTGGAGCATTCGTTTGTGTGGGATGCTCACCAAGCTTCATTTCAGTCCTAGGCACTCAAAGGGCACTAAGCATATAGTGTGAAAACTGAGTTTCCTTGAGAGCTGCTTGGAAGCCTGATGGTGTGTGAAGTTAGTGAGCCAAATGGAGTTGTTCTCCCACAAGAACCACTCGGCTGATCCTTCTTCAATATGCCCGTCACCAACATGCAGTGTTTCCTTGATTGAATTAGCTCTCACACCAATATTTGCGTCTAGAGCCTTTGCATTGAGGGCTATCTGAAAACGGCTGTGGCGCTGAAGTTGCCTGTGAATGTGGAGTTGGTGGCATGTGAAACCCGCATGTGGAGCATTCGTTTGTGTGGGATGCTCACCAAGCTTCATTTCAGTCCTAGGCACTCAAAGGGCACTAAGCATAGAGTGTGAAAACTGAGTTTCCTTGAGAGCTGCTTGGAAGCCTGATGGTGTGTGAAGTTAGTGAGCCAAATGGAGTTGTTCTCCCACAAGAACCACTCGGCTGATCCTTCTTCAATATGCCCTTCACCAGCAAGATGCAGTGTTTCCTTGATTGAATTAGCTCTCACACCAATATTTGCGTCTAGAGCCTTTGCATTGAGGGCTATCTGAAAATGGCTGTGGCGCTGAAGTTGCCTGTGAATGTGGAGTTGGTGGCATGTGAAACCCGCATGTGGAGCATTCGTTTGTGTGGGATGCTCTACCAGGTTCATTCCTAGATAATGCAGTGAAAGGGCACTAAGCATAGAGTGTGAAAACTGAGTTTCCTTGAGAGCTGCTTGGAAGCCTGATGGTGTGTGAAGTTAGTGAGCCAAATGGAGTTGTTCTCCCACAAGAACCACTCGGCTGATCCTTCTTCAATATGCCCTTCACCAACATGCAGTGTTTCCTTGATTGAATTAGCTCTCACACCAATATTTGCGTCTAGAGCCTTTGCATTGAGGCCTATCTGAAAACGGCTGTGGCGCTGAAGTTGCCTGTGAATGTGGAGTTGGTGGCATGTGAAACCCGCATGTGGAGCATTCGTTTGTGTGGGATGCTCACCAAGCTTCATTTCAGTCCTAGGCACTCAAAGGGCACTAAGCATAGAGTGTGAAAACTGAGTTTCCTTGAGAGCTGCTTGGAAGCCTGATGGTGTGTGAAGTTAGTGAGCCAAATGGAGTTGTTCTCCCATAAGAACCACTCGGCTGATCCTTCTTCAATATGCCCGTCACCAACATGCAGTGTTTCCTTGATTGAATTAGCTCTCACACCAATATTTGCGTCTAGAGCCTTTGCATTGAGGGCTATCTGAAAACGGCTTTGGCGCTGAAGTTGCCTGTGGAATGTGGAGTTGGTGGCATGTGAAACCCGCATGTGGAGCATTCGTTTCTGCGGGGATGCTCACCAAGCTTCATTTCAGTCCTAGGCACTCAAAGGGCACTAAGCATAGAGTGTGAAAACTGAGGTTCCTTGAGAGCTGCTTGGATGCCTGATGGGGTGTGAAGTTAGTGAGCCAAATGGAGTTGTTCTCGCCACAAGAACCACTCGGCTGATCCTTCTTCAATATGCCCTTCAGCAAGATGCAGTGTTTCCTTGATTGAATTAGCTCTCACACCAATATTTGCGTCTAGAGCCTTTGCATTGAGGGCTATCTGAAAACGGCTGTGGCGCTGAAGTTGCCTGTGAATGTGGAGTTGGTGGCATGTGAAACCCGCATGTGGAGCATTCGTTTGTGTGGGATGCTCTACCAGGTTCATTCCTAGATAATGCAGTGAAAGGGCACTAAGCATAGAGTGTGAAAACTGAGTTTCCTTGAGAGCTGCTTGGAAGCCTGATGGTGTGTGAAGTTAGTGAGCCAAATGGAGTTGTTCTCCCACAAGAACCACTCGGCTGATCCTTCTTCAATATGCCCTTCAGCAACATGCAGTGTTTCCTTGATTGAATTAGCTCTCACACCAATATTTGCGTCTAGAGCCTTTGCATTGAGGGCTATCTGAAAACGGCTGTGGCGCTGAAGTTGCCTGTGAATGTGGAGTTGGTGGCATGTGAAACCCGCATGTGGAGCATTCGTTTGTGTGGGATGCTCACCAAGCTTCATTTCAGTCCTAGGCACTCAAAGGGCACTAAGCATAGAGTGTGAAAACTGAGTTTCCTTGAGAGCTGCTTGGAAGCCTGATGGTGTGTGAAGTTAGTGAGCCAAATGGAGTTGTTCTCGCCACAAAGAACCACTCGGCTGATCCTTCTTCAATATGCCCTTCACCAACATGCAGTGTTTCCTTGATTGAATTAGCTCTCACACCAATATTTGCGTCTAGAGCCTTTGCATTGAGGGCTATCTGAAAACGGCTGTGGCGCTGAAGTTGCCTGTGAATGTGGAGTTGGTGGCATGTGAAACCCGCATGTGGAGCATTCGTTTGTGTGGATGCTCACCAAGCTTCATTTCAGTCCTAGGCACTCAAAGGGCACTAAGCATATAGTGTGAAAACTGAGTTTCCTTGAGAGCTGCTTGGATGCCTGATGGTGTGTGAAGTTAGTGAGCCAAATGGAGTTGTTCTCCCACAAGAACCACTCGGCTGATCCTTCTTCAATATGCCCGTCACCAACATGCAGTGTTTCCTTGATTGAATTAGCTCTCACACCAATATTTGCGTCTAGAGCCTTTGCATTGAGGGCTATCTGAAAACGGCTGTGGCGCTGAAGTTGCCTGTGAATGTGGAGTTGGTGGCATGTGAAACCCGCATGTGGAGCATTCGTTTGTGTGGGATGCTCTACCCAGGTTTACTCCTAGATAATGCACTCAAAGGGCACTAAGCATAGAGTGTGAAAACTGAGGTTCCTTGAGAGCTGCTTGGATGCCTGATGGGGTGGTGAAGTTAGTGAGCCAAATGGAGTTGTTCTCCCACAAGAACCACTCGGCTGATCCTTCTTCAATATGCCCTTCAGCAAGATGCAGTGTTTCCTTGATTGAATTAGCTCTCACAACAATATTTGCGTCTAGAGCCTTTGCATTGAGGGCTATCTGAAAACGGCTGTGGCGCTGAAGTTGCCTGTGAATGTGGAGTTGGTGGCATGTGAAACCCGCATGTGGAGCATTCGTTTGTGTGGGATGCTCTACCAGGTTCATTCCTAGATAATGCAGTGAAAGGCACTAAGCATAGAGTGTGAAAACTGAGTTTCCTTGAGAGCTGCTTGGAAGCCTGATGGTGTGTGAAGTTAGTGAGCCAAATGGAGTTGTTCTCCCACAAGAACCACTCGGCTGATCCTTCTTCAATATGCCCTTCAGCAACATGCAGTGTTTCCTTGATTGAATTAGCTCTCACACCAATATTTGCGTCTAGAGCCTTTGCATTGAGGGCTATCTGAAAACGGCTGTGGCGCTGAAGTTGCCTGTGAATGTGGAGTTGGTGGCATGTGAAACCCGCATGTGGAGCATTCGTTTGTGTGGGATGCTCACCAAGCTTCATTTCAGTCCTAGGCACTCAAAGGGCACTAAGCATAGAGTGTGAAAACTGAGTTTCCTTGAGAGCTGCTTGGAAGCCTGATGGTGTGTGAAGTTAGTGAGCCAAATGGAGTTGTTCTCCCACAAGAACCACTCGGCTGATCCTTCTTCAATATGCCCTTCAGCAAGATGCAGTGTTTCCTTGATTGAATTAGCTCTCACACCAATATTTGCGTCTAGAGCCTTTGCATTGAGGGCTATCTGAAAACGGTTGTGGCGCTGAAGTTGCCTGTGAATGTGGAGTTGGTGGCATGTGAAACCCGCATGTGGAGCATTCGTTTGTGTGGGATGCTCACCAAGCTTCATTTCAGTCCTAGGCACTCAAAGGGCACTAAGCATAGAGTGTGAAAACTGAGTTTCCTTGAGAGCTGCTTGGAAGCCTGATGGGTGTGTGAAGTTAGTGAGCCAAATGGAGTTGTTCTCCCACAAGAACCACTCGGCTGATCCTTCTTCAATATGCCCTTCAGCAAGATGCAGTGTTTCCTTGATTGAATTAGCTCTCACACCAATATTTGCGTCTAGAGCCTTTGCATTGAGGGCTATCTGAAAACGGCTGTGGCGCTGAAGTTGCCTGTGAATGTGGAGTTGGTGGCATGTGAAACCCGCATGTGGAGCATTCGTTTGTGTGGGATGCTCTACCAGGTTTACTCCTAGATAATGCACTCAAAGGGCACTAAGCATAGAGTGTGAAAACTGAGTTTCCTTGAGAGCTGCTTGGAAGCCTGATGGTGTGTGAAGTTAGTGAGCCAAATGGAGTTGTTCTCCCACAAGAACCACTCGGCTGATCCTTCTTCAATATGCCCTTCACCAACATGCAGTGTTTCCTTGATTGAATTAGCTCTCACACCAATATTTGCGTCTAGAGCCTTTGCATTGAGGGCTATCTGAAAATGGCTGTGGCGCTGAAGTTGCCTGTGAATGTGGAGTTGGTGGCATGTGAAACCCACATGTGGAGCATTCGTTTGTGTGGGATGCTCACCAAGCTTCATTTCAGTCCTAGGCACTCAAAGGACATTAAGCCTAGAGTGTGAAAACTGAGTTTCCTTGAGAGCTCCTTGGAAGCCTGATGGTGTGTGAAGTTAGTGAGCCAAATGGAGTTGTTCTCCCACAAGAACCACTCGGCTGATCCTTCTTCAATATGCCCTTCACCAACATGCAGTGTTTCCTTGATTGAATTAGCTCTCATACCAATATTTGCGTCTAGAGCCTTTGCATTGAGGGCTATCTGAAAACGGCTGTGGCGCTGAAGTTGCCTGTGAATGTGGAGTTGGTGGCATGTGAAACCCGCATGTGGAGCATTCGTTTGTGTGGGATGCTCTACCAGGTTCATTCCTAGATAATGCACTCAAAGGGCACTAAGCATAGAGTGTGAAAACTGAGTTTCCTTGAGAGCTGCTTGGAAGCCTGATGGTGTGTGAAGTTAGTGAGCCAAATGGAGTTGTTCTCCCACAAGAACCACTCGGCTGATCCTTCGTCAATATGCCCTTCACCAACATGCAGTGTTTCCTTGATTGAATTAGCTCTCACACCAATATTTGCGTCTAGAGCCTTTGCATTGAGGGCCTATCTGAAAACGGCTGTGGCGCTGAAGTTGCCTGTGAATGTGGAGTTGGTGGCATGTGAAACCCGTATGTGGAGCATTCGTTTGTGTGGGATGCTCACCAAGCTTCATTTCAGTCCTAGGCACTCAAAGGGCACTAAGCATAGAGTGTGAAAACTGAGTTTCCTTGAGAGCTGCTTGGAAGCCTGATGGTGTGTGAAGTTAGTGAGCCAAATGGAGTTGTTCTCCCACAAGAACCACTCGGCTGATCCTTCTTCAATATGCCCGTCACCAACATGCAGTGTTTCCTTGATTGAATTAGCTCTCACACCAATATTTGCGTCTAGAGCCTTTGCATTGAGGGCTATCTGAAAACGGCTGTGGCGCTGAAGTTGCCTGTGAATGTGGAGTTGGTGGCATGTGAAACCCGCATGTGGAGCATTCGTTTCTGCGGGATGCTCACCAAGCTTCATTTCAGTCCTAGGCACTCAAAGGGCACTAAGCATAGAGTGTGAAAACTGAGGTTCCTTGAGAGCTGCTTGGATGCCTGATGGGGTGTGAAGTTAGTGAGCCAAATGGAGTTGTTCTCCCACAAGAACCACTCGGCTGATCCTTCTTCAATATGCCCTTCAGCAAGATGCAGTGTTTCCTTGATTGAATTAGCTCTCACACCAATATTTGCGTCTAGAGCCTTTGCATTGAGGGCTATCTGAAAACGGCTGTGGCGCTGAAGTTGCCTGCGAATGTGGAGTTGGTGGCATGTGAAACCCGCATGTGGAGCATTCCTTTGTGTGGGATGCTCTACTAGATTCATTCCTAGATAATGCAGTGAAAGGGCACTAAGCATAGAGTGTGAAACTGAGTTTCCTTGAGAGCTGCTTGGAAGCCTGATGGTGTGTGAAGTTAGTGAGCCAAATGGAGTTGTTCTCCCACAAGAACCACTCGGCTGATCCTTCTTCAATATGCCCTTCAGCAACATGCAGTGTTTCCTTGATTGAATTAGCTCTCACACCAATATTTGCGTCTAGAGCCTTTGCATTGAGGGCTATCTGAAAACGGCTGTGGCGCTGAAGTTGCCTGTGAATGTGGAGTTGGTGGCATGTGAAACCCGCATGTGGAGCATTCGTTTGTGTGGGATGCTCACCAAGCTTCATTTCAGTCCTAGGCACTCAAAGGGCACTAAGCATAGAGTGTGAAAACTGAGTTTTCCTTGAGAGCTGCTTGGAAGCCTGATGGTGTGTGAAGTTAGTGAGCCAAATGGAGTTGTTCTCGCCACAAGAACCACTCGGCTGATCCTTCTTCAATATGCCCCTTCAGCAACATGCAGTGTTTCCTTGATTGAATTAGCTCTCACACCAATATTTGCGTCTAGAGCCTTTGCATTGAGGGCTATCTGAAAACGGCTGTGGCGCTGAAGTTGCCTGTGAATGTGGAGTTGGTGGCATGTGAAACCCGCATGTGGAGCATTCGTTTGTGTGGGATGCTCTACCAGGTTCATTCCTAGATAATGCAGTGAAAGGGCACTAAGCATAGAGTGTGAAAACTGAGTTTCCTTGAGAGCTGCTTGGAAGCCTGATGGTGTGTGAAGTTAGTGAGCCAAATGGAGTTGTTCTCCCACAAGAACCACTCGGCTGATCCTTCTTCAATATGCCCTTCAGCAACATGCAGTGTTTCCTTGATTGAATTAGCTCTCACACCAAATATTTGCGTCTAGAGCCTTTGCATTGAGGGCTATCTGAAAACGGCTGTGGCGCTGAAGTTGCCTGTGAATGTGGAGTTGGTGGCATGTGAAACCCGCATGTGGAGCATTCGTTTGTGTGGGATGCTCACCAAGCTTCATTTCAGTCCTAGGCACTCAAAGGGCACTAAGCATAGAGTGTGAAAACTGAGTTTCCTTGAGAGCTGCTTGGAAGCCTGATGGTGTGTGAAGTTAGTGAGCCAAATGGAGTTGTTCTCCCACAAGAACCACTCGGCTGATCCTTCTTCAATATGCCCTTCACCAACATGCAGTGTTTCCTTGATTGAATTAGCTCTCACACCAATATTTGCGTCTAGAGCCTTTGCATTGAGGGCTATCTGAAAACGGCTGTGGCGCTGAAGTTGCCTGTGAATGTGGAGTTGGTGGCATGTGAAACCCGCATGTGGAGCATTCGTTTGTGTGGGATGCTCACCAAGCTTCATTTCAGTCCTAGGCACTCAAAGGGCACTAAGCATATAGTGTGAAAACTGAGTTTCCTTGAGAGCTGCTTGGAAGCCTGATGGTGTGTGAAGTTAGTGAGCCAAATGGAGTTGTTCTCCCACAAGAACCACTCGGCTGATCCTTCTTCAATATGCCCCGTCACCAACAATGCAGTGTTTCCTTGATTGAATTAGCTCTCACACCAATATTTGCGTCTAGAGCCTTTGCATTGAGGGCTATCTGAAACGGCTGTGGCGCTGAAGTTGCCTGTGAATGTGGAGTTGGTGGCATGTGAAACCCGCATGTGGAGCATTCGTTTGTGTGGGATGCTCACCAAGCTTCATTTCAGTCCTAGGCACTCAAAGGGCACTAAGCATAGAGTGTGAAAACTGAGTTTCCTTGAGAGCTGCTTGGAAGCCTGATGGTGTGTGAAGTTAGTGAGCCAAATGGAGTTGTTCTCCCACAAGAACCACTCGGCTGATCCTTCTTCAATATGCCCCTTCACCAACATGCAGTGTTTCCTTGATTGAATTAGCTCTCACACCAATATTTGCGTCTAGAGCCTTTGCATTGAGGGCTATCTGAAAATGGCTGTGGCGCTGAAGTTGCCTGTGAATGTGGAGTTGGTGGCATGTGAAACCCACATGTGGAGCATTCGTTTGTGTGGGATGCTCACCAAGCTTCATTTCAGTCCTAGGCACTCAAAGGACATTAAGCCTAGAGTGTGAAAACTGAGTTTCCTTGAGAGCTCCTTGGAAGCCTGATGGTGTGTGAAGTTAGTGAGCCAAATGGAGTTGTTCTCCCACAAGAACCACTCGCGCTGATCCTTCTTCAATATGCCCTTCACCCAACATGCAGTGTTTCCTTGATTGAATTAGCTCTCATACCAATATTTGCGTCTAGAGCCTTTGCATTGAGGCTATCTGAAAACGGCTTGTGGCGCTGAAGTTGCCTGTGAATGTGGAGTTGGTGGCATGTGAAACCCGCATGTGGAGCATTCGTTTGTGTGGGATGCTCTACCAGGTTCATTCCTAGATAATGCACTCAAAGGGCACTAAGCATAGAGTGTGAAAACTGAGTTTCCTTGAGAGCTGCTTGGAAGCCTGATGGTGTGTGAAGTTAGTGAGCCAAATGGAGTTGTTCTCCCACAAGAACCACTCGGCTGATCCTTCGTCAATATGCCCTTCACCAACATGCAGTGTTTCCTTGATTGAATTAGCTCTCACACCAATATTTGCATCTAGAGCCTTTGCATTGAGGGCTATCTGAAAATGGCTGTGGCGCTGAAGTTGCCTGTGAATGTGGAGTTGGTGGCATGTGAAACCCGCATGTGGAGCATTCGTTTGTGTGGGATACTCACCAAGCTTCATTTCAGTCCTAGGCACTCAAAGGACATTAAGCCTAGAGTGTGAAAACTGAGTTTCTTTGAGAGCTGCTTGGAAGCCTGATGGTGTGTGAAGTTAGTGAGCCAAATGGAATTGTTCTCCCACAAGAACCACTCGGCTGATCTTTCTTCAATATGCCCTTCACCAACATGCAGTGTTTCCTTGATTGAATTAGCCCTCACACCAATATTTGCGTCTAGATCCTTTGCATTGAGGGCTATCTGAAAACGGCTGTGGCGCTGAAGTTGCCTGTGAATGTGGAGTTGGTGGCATGTGAAACCCGCATGTGGAGCATTCGTTTGTGTGGAATGCTCTACCAGGTTCATTCCTAGATAATGCACTCAAAGGGCACTAAGCATAGAGTGTGAAAACTGAGTTTCCTTGAGAGCTGATTGGAAGCCTGATGGTGTGTGAAGTTAGTGAGCCAAATGGAGTTGTTCTCCCACAAGAACCACTCGGCTGATCCTTCTTCAATATGCCCTTCAGCAACATGCAGTGTTTCCTTGATTGAATTAGCTCTCACACCAATATTTGCGTCTAGAGCCTTTGCTTGAGGGCTATCTGAAAACGGCTGTGGCGCTGAAGTTGCCTGTGAATGTGGAGTTGGTGGCATGTGAAACCCGCATGTGGAGCATTCGTTTGTGTGGGATGCTCTACCAGGTTCATTCCTAGATAATGGCAGTGAAAGGGCACTAAGCATAGAGTGTGAAAACTGAGTTTCCTTGAGAGCTGCTTGGAAGCCTGATGTGTGTGTGAAGTTAGTGAGCCAAATGGAGTTTGTTCTCCCACAAGAACCACTCGGCTGATCCTTCTTCAATATGCCCTTCAGCAACATGCAGTGTTTCCTTGATTGAATTAGCTCTCACACAAATATTTGCATCTAGAGCCTTTGCATTGAGGGCTATCTGAAAACGGCTGTGGCGCTGAAGTTGCCTGTGAATGTGGAGTTGGTGGCATGTGAAACCCGCATGTGGAGCATTCGTTTGTGTGGGATGCTCACCAAGCTTCATTTCAGTCCTAGGCACTCAAAGGGCACTAAGCATAGAGTGTGAAAACTGAGTTTCCTTGAGAGCTGCTTGGAAGCCTGATGGTGTGTGAAGTTAGTGAGCCAAATGGAGTTGTTCTCCCACAAGAACCACTCGGCTGATCCTTCTTCAATATGCCCGTCACCAACATGCAGTGTTTCCTTGATTGAATTAGCTCTCACACCAATATTTGCGTCTAGAGCCTTTGCATTGAGGGCTATCTGAAAACGGCTGTGGCGCTGAAGTTGCCTGTGAATGTGGAGTTGGTGGCATGTGAAACCCGTCTGTGGAGCATTCGTTTGTGTGGGATGCTCTACCAGGTTTACTCCTAGATAATGCACTCAAAGGGCACTAAGCATAGAGTGTGAAAACTGAGTTTCCTTGAGAGCTGCTTGGAAGCCTGATGGTGTGTGAAGTTAGTGAGCCAAATGGAGTTGTTCTCCCACAAGAACCACTCGGCTGATCCTTCTTCAATATGCCCTTCACCAACATGCAGTGTTTCCTTGATTGAATTAGCTCTCACACCAATATTTGCGTCTAGAGCCTTTGCATTGAGGGCTATCTGAAAATGGCTGTGGCGCTGAAGTTGCCTGTGAATGTGGAGTTGGTGGCATGTGAAACCCGCATGTGGAGCATTCGTTTGTGTGGGATGCTCACCAAGCTTCATTTCAGTCCTAGGCACTCAAAGGACATTAAGCCTAGAGAGTGAAAACTGAGTTTCCTTGAGAGCTGCTTGGAAGCCTGATGGTGTGTGAAGTTAGTGAGCCAAATGGAGTTGTTCTCCACAAGAACCACTCGGCTGATCCTTCTTCAATATGCCCGTCACCAACATGCAGTGTTTCCTTGATTGAATTAGCTCTCACACCAATATTTGCGTCTAGAGCCTTTGCATTGAGGGCTATCTGAAAACGGCTGTGGCGCTGAAGTTGCCTGTGAATGTGGAGTTGGTGGCATGTGAAACCCGCATGTGGAGCATTCGTTTGTGTGGGATGCTCACCAAGCTTCATTTCAGTCCTAGGCACTCAAAGGGCACTAAGCATAGAGTGTGAAAACTGAGTTTCCTTGAGAGCTGCTTGGAAGCCTGATGGTGTGTGAAGTTAGTGAGCCAAATGGAGTTGTTCTCCCACAAGAACCACTCGGCTGATCCTTCTTCAATATGCCCGTCACCAACATGCAGTGTTTCCTTTATTGAATTAGCTCTCACACCAATATTTGCGTCTAGAGCCTTTGCATTGAGGGCTATCTGAAAACGGCTGTGGCGCTGAAGTTGCCTGTGAATGTGGAGTTGGTGGCATGTGAAACCCGTCTGTGGAGCATTCGTTTGTGTGGGATGCTCTACCAGGTTTACTCCTAGATAATGCACTCAAAGGGCACTAAACATAGAGTGTGAAAACTGAGTTTCCTTGAGAGCTGCTTGGAAGCCTGATGGTGTGTGAAGTTAGTGAGCCAAATGGAGTTGTTCTCCCATAAGAACCACTCGGCTGATCCTTCTTCAATATGCCCTTCACCAACATGCAGTGTTTCCTTGATTGAATTAGCTCTCACACCAATATTTGCGTCTAGAGCCTTTGCATTGAGGGCTATCTGAAAATGGCTGTGGCGCTGAAGTTGCCTGTGAATGTGGAGTTGGTGGCATGTGAAACCCGCATGTGGAGCATTCGTTTGTGTGGGATGCTCAGCAAGCTTCATTTCAGTCCTAGGCACTCAAAGGACATTAAGCCTAGAGTGTGAAAACTGAGTTTCTTTGAGAGCTGCTTGGAAGCCTGATGGTGTGTGAAGTTAGTGAGCCAAATGGAGTTGTTCTCCCACAAGAACCACTCGGCTGATCTTTCGTCAATATGCC
>NW_026697704.1:0-50121 GCF_030435755.1 Ochotona princeps
TGGAGAACAACTCCATTTGGCTCACTAACTTCACACACCATCAGGCTTCCAAGCAGCTCTCAAGGAAACTCAGTTTTCACACTCTATGCTTAGTGCTCTTTGTGTGCCTAGGACTGAAATGAATCTTGGTCAGCATTCCACACAAACGAATGCTCCACATGCGGGTTTCACATGCCCACCAACTCCACATTCACAGGCAACTTCAGCGCCACAGCCGTTTTCAGATAGCCCTCAATGCAAAGGCTCTAGACGCAAATATTGGGTGTGAGAGCTAATTCAATCAAGGAAACACTGCATGTTGGTGAAGGGCATATTGAAGAAGGATCAGCCGAGTGGTTCTTGTGGGAGAACAACTCCCATTTGGCTCACTAACTTCACACACCATCAGGCTTCCAAGCAGCTCTCAAGGAAACTCAGTTTTCACACTCTATGCTTAGTGCTCTTTGTGTGCCTAGGACTGAAATGAAGCTTGGTCAGCATTCCACACAAACGAATGCTCCACATGCGGGTTTCACATGCCACCAACTCCACATTCACATGCAACTTCAGCGCCACAGCCGTTTTCAGATAGCCCTCAATGCAAAGGCTCTAGACGCAAATATTGGTGTGAGAGCTAATTCAATCAAGGAAACACTGCATGTTGGTGAAGGGCATATTGAAGAAGGATCAGCCGAGTGGTTCTTGTGGGAGAACAACTCCATTTGGCTCACTAACTTCACACACCATCAGGCTTCCAAGCAGCTCTCAAGGAAACTCAGTTTTCACCACTCTATGCTTAGTGCCCTTTGAGTGCATTATCTAGGAATGAACCTGGTAGAGCATCCCCACACAAACGAATGCTCCACATGCGGGTTTCACATGCCACCAACTCCACAATCACAGGCAACTTCAGCGCCACAGCCGTTTTCAGATAGCCCTCAATGCAAAGGCTCTAGACGCAAATATTGGTGTGAGAGCTAATTCAATCAAGGAAAACTGCATGTTGGTGAAGGGCATATTGAAGAAGGATCAGCCGAGTGGTTCTTGTGGGAGAACAACTCCATTTGGCTCACTAACTTCACACACCATCAGGCTTCCAAGCAGCTCTCAAGGAAACTCAGTTTTCACACTCTATGCTTAGTGCCCTTTGAGTGCCTAGGACTGAAATGAAGCTTGGAGAGCATCCCACACAAACGAATGCTCCACATGCGGGTTTCACATGCCACCAACTCCACATTCACAGGCAACTTCAGCGCCACAGCCGTTTTCAGATAGCCCTTAATGCAAAGGCTCTAGACGCAAATATTGGTGTGAGAGCTAATTCAATCAAGGAAACACTGCATGTTGGTGAAGGGCATATTGAAGAAGGATCAGCGAGTGGTTCTTGTGGGAGAACAACTCCATTTGGCTCACTAACTTCACACACCATCAGGCTTCAAGCAGCTCTCAAGGAAACTCAGTTTTCACACTCTATGCTTAGTGCCCTTTGAGTGCATTATCTAGGAATGAACCTGGTAGAGGATCCCACACAAACGAATGCTCCACATGCGGGTTTCACATGCCACCAACTCCACATTCACAGGCAACTTCAGCGCACAGCCGTTTTCAGATAGCCCTCAATGCAAAGGCTCTAGACGCAAATATTGGTGTGAGAGCTAATTCAATCAAGGAAACACTGCATGTTGGTGAAGGGCATATTGAAGAAGGATCAGCCGAGTGGTTCTTGTGGGAGAACAACTCCATTTGGCTCACTAACTTCACACACCATCAGGCTTCAAGCAGCTCTCAAGGAAACTCAGTTTTCACACTCTATGTTTAGTGCCCTTTGAGTGCATTATCTAGGAATGAACCTGGTAGAGCATCCCCACACAAACGAATGCTCCACTGCGGGTTTCACATGCCACCAACTCCACATTCACAGGCAACTTCAGCGCCACAGCCGTTTTCAGATAGCCCTCAATGCAAAGGCTCTAGACGCAAATATTGGTGTGAGAGCTAATTCAATCAAGGAAAACACTGCATGTTGGTGAAGGGCATATTGAAGAAGGATCAGCCGAGTGGTTCTTGTGGGAGAACAACTCCATTTGGCTCACTAACTTCACACACCATCAGGCTTCCAAGCAGCTCTCAAGGAAACTCAGTTTTCACACTCTATGTTTAGTGCCCTTTGAGTGCATTATCTAGGAATGAACCTGGTAGAGCATCCCACACAAACGAATGCTCCACATGCGGGTTTCACATGCCACCAACTCCACATTCACAGGCAACTTCAGCGCCACAGCCGTTTTCAGATAGCCCTCAATGCAAAGGCTCTAGACGGAAATATTGGTGTGAGAGCTAATTCAATCAAGGAAAACACTGCATGTTG
Organism: Ochotona princeps; assembly: GCF_030435755.1. Lineage (NCBI taxonomy): Eukaryota > Metazoa > Chordata > Mammalia > Lagomorpha > Ochotonidae > Ochotona > Ochotona princeps. Next base: position 2,348 of record NW_026697704.1, read on the forward strand.
GTGAAGGGCATATTGAAGAAGGATCAGCCGAGTGGTTCTTGTGGGAGAACAACTCCATTTGGCTCACTAACTTCACACACATCAGGCTTCCAAGCAGCTCTCAAGGAAACTCAGTTTTCACACTCTATGCTTAGTGCCCTTTGAGTGCATTATCTAGGAATGAACCTGGTAGAGCATCCCACACACAAACGAATGCTCCACATGCGGGTTTCACATGCCACCAACTCCACATTCACAGGCAACTTCAGCGCCACAGCCGTTTTCAGATAGCCCTCATTGCAAAGGCTCTAGACGCTAATATTGGTGTGAGAGCTAATTCAATCAAGGAAACACTGCATGTTGGTGAAGGGCATATTGAAGAAGGATCAGACCGAGTGGTTCTTGTGGGAGAACAACTCCATTTGGCTCACTAACTTCACACACCATCAGGCTTCCAAGCAGCTCTCAAGGAAACTCAGTTTTCACACTCTATGCTTAGTGCCCTTTGAGTGCCTAGGACTGAAATGAAGCTTGGAGAGCATCCCACGCAAACGAATGCTCCACATGCGGGTTTCACATGCCACCAACTCCACATTCACAGGCAACTTACAGCGCCACAGCCGTTTTCAGATAGCCCTCAATGCAAAGGCTCTAGACGCAAATATTGGTGTGAGAGCTAATTCAATCAAGGAAACACTGCATGTTGGTGATGGGCATATTGAAGAAGGATCAGCCGAGTGGTTCTTGTGGGAGAACAACTCCATTTGGCTCACTAACTTCACACACCATCAGGCTTCCAAGCAGCTCTCAAGGAAACTCAGTTTTCACACTCTATGTTTAGTGCCCTTTGAGTGCATTATCTAGGAATGAACCCTGGTAGAGCATCCCCACACAAACGAATGCTCCACATGCGGGTTTCACATGCCACCCAACTCCACATTCACAGGCAACTTCAGCGCCACAGCCGTTTTCAGATAGCCCTCATTGCAAAGGCTCTAGCCACTAATATTGGTGTGAGAGCTAATTCAATCAAGACGATGGGGGGAGGGAAAAAAAAACACCTGCATGTTCGTGAAGGGCATATTGAAGAAGGATCAGCCGAGTGGTTCTTGTGGGAGAACAACTCCATTTGGCTCACTAACGTCACACACCATCAGGCTTCCAAGCAGCTCTCAAGGAAACTCAGTTTTCACACTCTATGCTTAGTGCCCTTTGAGTGCATTATCTAGGAATGAACCTGGTAGAGCATCCCACACAAACGAATGCTCCACATGCGGTTTCACATGCCACCAACTCCACATTCACAGGCAACTCAGCGCCACAGCCGTTTTCAGATAGCCCTCAATGCAAAGGCTCTAGACGCAAATATTGGTGTGAGAGCTAATTCAATCAAGGAAACACTGCATGTTGGTGAAGGGCATATTGAAGAAGGATCAGCCGAGTGGTTCTTGTGGGAGAACAACTCCATTTGCCTCACTAACTTCACACACCATCAGGCTTCCAAGCAGCTCTCAAGGAAACTCAGTTTTCACACTCTATGCTTAGTGCCCTTTGAGTGCATTATCTAGGAATGAACCTGGTAGAGCATCCCACACAAACGAATGCTCCACATGCGGGTTTCACATGCCACCAACTCCACATTCACAGGCAACTTCAGCGCCACAGCCGTTTTCAGATAGCCCTCAATGCAAAGGCTCTGACGCAAATATTGGTGTGAGAGCTAATTCAATCAAGGAAACACTGCATGTTGGTGAAGGGCATATTGAAGAAGGATCAGCCGAGTGGTTCTTGTGGGAGAACAACTCCATTTGGCTCACTAACTTCACACACCATCAGGCTTCCAAGCAGCTCTCAAGGAAACTCAGTTTTCACACTCTATGCTTAGTGCCCTTTGAGTTCCTAGGACTGAAATGAAGCTGGGAGAGCATCCCCACACAAACGAATGCTCCACATGCGGGTTTCACATGCCACCAACTCCACATTCACAGGCAACTTCAGCGCCACAGCCGTTTTCAGATAGCCCTCAATGCAAAGGCTCTAGACGCAAATATTGGTGTGAGAGCTAATTCAATCAAGGAAACACTGCATGTTGGTGAAGGGCATATTGAAGAAGGATCAGCGAGTGGTTCTTGTGGGAGAACACTCATTTGGCTCACTAACTTCACACACCATCAGGCTTCCAAGCAGCTCTCAAGGAAACTCAGTTTTCACACTCTATGCTTAGTGCTCTTTGTGTGCCTAGGACTGAAATGAATCTTGGTCAGCATTCCACACAAACGAATGCTCCACATGCGGGTTTCACATGCCACCAACTCCACATTCACAGGCAACTTCAGCGCCACAGCCGTTTTCAGATAGCCCTCAATGCAAAGGCTCTAGACGCAAATATTGGTGTGAGAGCTAATTCAATCAAGGAAACACTGCATGTTGGTGAAGGGCATATTGAGAAGGATCAGCCGAGTGGTTCTTGTGGGAGAACAACTCATTTGGCCTCACTAACTTCACACACCATCAGGCTTCCAAGCAGCTCTCAAGGAAACTCAGTTTTCACACTCTATGCTTAGTGCTCTTTGTGTGCCTAGGACTGAAATGAAGCTTGGTCAGCATTCCCACACAAACGAATGCTCCACATGCGGGTTTCACATGCCACCAACTCCACATTCACAGGCAACTTCAGCGCCAGAGCCGTTTTCAGATAGCCCTCAATGCAAAGGCTCTAGACGCAAATATTGGTGTGAGAGCTAATTCAATCAAGGAAACACTGCATGTTGGTGAAGGGCATATTGAAGAAGGATCAGCCGAGTGGTTCTTGTGGAGAACAACTCCATTTGGCTCTCACTAACTTCACACACCCATCAGGCTTCAAGCAGCTCTCAAGGAAACTCAGTTTTCACACTCTATGCTTAGTGCTCTTTGTGTGCCTAGGACTGAAATGAAGCTTGGTCAGCATTCCACACAAACGAATGCTCCACATGCGGGTTTCACATGCACCAACTCCACATTCACAGGCAACTTCAGCGCCAGAGCCGTTTTCAGATAGCCCTCAATGCAAAGGCTCTAGACGCAAATATTGGTGTGAGAGCTAATTCAATCAAGGAAACACTGCATGTTGGTGAAGGGCATATTGAAGAAGGATCAGCCGAGTGGTTCTTGTGGGAGAACAACTCCATTTGGCTCACTAACTTCACACACCATCAGGCTTCCAAGCAGCTCTCAAGGAAACTCAGTTTTCACACTCTATGTTTAGTGCCCTTTGAGTGCATTATCTAGGAATGAACCTTGTAGAGCATCCCACACAAACGAATGCTCACATGCGGGTTTCACATGCCACCAACTCCACATTCACAGGCAACTTCAGCGCCACAGCCGTTTTCAGATAGCCCTCAATGCAAAGGCTCTAGACGCAAATATTGGTGTGAGAGCTACTTCAATCAAGGAAACACTGCATGTTGGTGAAGGGCATATTGAAGAAGGATCAGCCGAGTGGTTCTTGTGGGAGAACAACTCCATTTGCCTCACTAACTTCACACACATCAGGTTCCAAGCAGCTCTCAAGGAAACTCAGTTTTCACACTCTATGCTTAGTGCCCTTTGAGTGCATTATCTAGGAATGAACCTGTAGAGCATCCCACACAAACGAATGCTCCACATGCGGGTTTCACATGCCACCAACTCCACATTCACAGGCAACTTCAGCGCCACAGCCGTTTTCAGATAGCCCTCATTGCAAAGGCTCTAGACACTAATATTGGTGTGAGAGCTAATTCAATCAAGGAAACACTGCATGTTGGTGAAGGGCATATTGAAGAAGGATCAGCCGAGTGGTTCTTGAAGGGAGAAACAACTCCATTTGGCTCACTAACTTCACACACCATCAGGCTTCCAAGCAGCTCTCAAGGAAACTCAGTTTTCACACTCTATGCTTAGTGCCCTTTGAGTGCATTATCTAGGAATGAACCTGGTTAGAGCATCCCACACAAACGAATGCTCCACATGCGGGTTTCACATGCCACCAACTCCACATTCACAGGCAACTTCAGCGCCACAGCCGTTTTCAGATAGCCCTCAATGCAAAGGCTCTAGACGCAAATATTGGTGTGAGAGCTAATTCAATCAAGGAAACAACTGCATGTTGGTGAAGGGCATATTGAGAAGGATCAGCCAAGTGGTTCTTGTGGGAGAACAACTCCATTTGGCTCACTAACTTCACCACACCCATCAGGCTTCCAAGCAGCTCTCAAGGAAACTCAGTTTTCACACTCTATGTTAGTGCCCTTTGAGTGCATTATCTAGGAATGAACCTGGTAGAGCATCCCACACAAACGAATGCTCCACATGCGGTTTCACATGCCACCAACTCCACATTCACAGGCAAACTTCAGCGCCACAGCGTTTTCAGATAGCCCTCAATGCAAAGGCTCTAGACGCAAATATTGGTGTGAGAGCTAATTCAATCAAGGAAAACACTGCATGTTGGTGAAGGGCATATTGAAGAAGGATCAGCCGAGTGGTTCTTGTGGGAGAACAACTCCATTTGGCTCACTAACTTCACACACATCAGGCTTCCAAGCAGCTCTCAAGGAAACTCAGTTTTCACACTCTATGCTTAGTGCACTTTGAGTGCCTAGGACTGAAATGAAGCTTGGAGAGCATCCCCACACAAACGAAATGCTCCACATGCGGGTTTCACATGCCACCAACTCCACATTCACAGGCAACTTCAGCGCCACAGCCGTTTTCAGATAGCCTCAATGCAAAGGCTCTAGACGCAAATATTGGTGTGAGAGCTAATTCAATCAAGGAAACACTGCATGTTGGTGATGGGCATATTGAAGAAGGATCAGCCGAGTGGTTCTTGTGGAGAACAACTCCATTTGGCTCACTAACTTCACACACCATCAGGCTTCCAAGCAGCTCTCAAGGAAACTCAGTTTTCACACCTCTATGCTTAGTGCCCCTTTGAGTGCATTATCTAGGAATGAACCTGGTAGAGCATCCCACACAAACGAATGCTCCACATTCGGGTTTCACATGCCACCAACTCCACATTCACAGGCAACTTCAGCGCCACAGCCGTTTTTCAGATAGCCCTCATTGCAAAGGCTCTAGACACTAATATGGTGTGAGAGCTAATTCAATCAAGGAAACACCTGCATGTTGGTGAAGGGCATATTGAAGAAGGATCAGCCGAGTGGTTCTTGTGGGAGAACAACTCCATTTGGCTCACTAATTCACACACCATCAGGCTTCCAAGCAGCTCTCAAGGAAACTCAGTTTTCACACTCTATGCTTAGTGCCCTTTGAGTGCAATTATCTAGAATGAACCTGGTAGAGCATCCCACCACAAACGAATGCTCCACATGCGGGTTTCACATGCCACCAACTCACATTCACAGGCAACTTCAGCGCCACAGCCGTTTTCAGATAGCCCCTCATTGCAAAGGCTCTAGACACTAATATTGGTGTGAGAGCTAATTCAATCAAGAACACACTGCATGTTGGTGAAGGGCATATTGAAGAAGGATCAGCCAAGTGGTTCTTGTGGGAGAACAACTCCCATTTGGCTCACTAACTTCACACACCATCAGGCTTCCAAGCAGCTCTCAAGGAAACTCAGTTTTCACACTCTATGTTTAGTGCCCTTTGAGTGCATTATCTAGGAAATGAACCTGGTAGAGCATCCCACACAAACGAATGCTCCACATGCGGGTTTCACATGCCACCAACTCCACATTCACAGGCAACTTCCAGCGCCACAGCCGTTTTCAGATAGCCCTCAATGCAAAGGCTCTAGACGCAAATATTGGTGTGAGAGCTAATTCAATCAAGGAAACACTGCATGTTGGTGAAGGGCATATTGAAGAAGGATCAGCCGAGTGGTTCTTGTGGGAGAACAACTCCATTTGGCTCACTAACTTCACACACCATCAGGCTTCCAAGCAGCTCTCAAGGAAACTCAGTTTTCACACTCTATGCTTAGTGCCCTTTGAGTGCCCTAGGACTGAAATGAAGCCTTGGAGAGCATCCCACACAAACGAATGCTCCACATGCGGGTTTCACATGCACCAACTCCACATTCACAGGCAACTTCAGCGCCACAGCCGTTTTCAGATAGCCCTCAATGCAAAGGCTCTAGACGCAAATATTGGTGTGAGAGCTAATTACAATCAAGGAAACACTGCATGTGGTGATGGGCATATTGAAGAAGGATCAGCCGAGTGGTTCTTGTGGGAGAACAACTCCATTTAGGCTCACTAACTTCCACACACCATCAGGCTTCCAAGCAGCTCTCAAGGAAACTCAGTTTTCACACTCTATGCTTAGTGCCTCTTGAGTGCATTATCTAGGAATGAACCTGGTAGAGCATCCCACACAAACGAATGCTCCACATTCGGGTTTCACATGCCACAACTCCACATTCACAGGCAACTTCAGCGCCACAGCCGTTTTCAGATAGCCCTCATTGCAAAGGCTCTAGACACTAATATTGAGTGTGAGAGCTAATTCAATCAAGGAAACACTGCATGTTCGTGAAGGGCATATTGAAGAAGGATCAGCCGAGTGGTTCTTGTGGGAGAACAACTCCATTTGGCTCACTAACGTCACACACCATCAGGCTTCCAAGCAGCTCTCAAGGAAACTCAGTTTTCACACTCTATGCTTAGTGCCCTTTGAGTGCATTATCTAGGAATGAACCTGGTAGAGCATCCCAACACCAAACGAATGCTCCACATGCGGGTTTCACATGCCACCAACTCCCACATTCACAGGCAACTTCAGCGCCACAGCCGTTTTCAGATAGCCCTCAATGCAAAGGCTCTAGACGCAAATATTGGTGTGATGAGCTAATTAAATCAAGGAAACACTGCATGTTCGTGAAGGGCATATTGAAGAAGGATCAGCCGAGTGGTTCTTGTGGGAGAACAACTCCATTTGGCTCCACTAACTTCACACACCCATCAGGCTTCCACGCAGCTCTCAAGGAAACTCAGTTTTCACACTCTATGTTTAGTGCCCTTTGAGTGCATTATCTAGGAATGAACCTGGTAGAGCATCCCACACAAACGAATGCTCCACATGCGGGTTTCACCATGCCACCAACTCCCACATTCACAGGCAACTTCAGCGCCACAGCCGTTTTCAGATAGCCCTCAATGCAAAGGCTCTAGACGCAAATATTGGTGTGAGAGCTAATTCAATCAAGGAATCACTGCATGTTGGAGAAGGGCATGTTGAAGAAGGATCAGCCGAGTGGTTCTTGTGGGAGAACAACTCCATTTGGCTCACTAACTTCACACACCATCAGGCTTCCAAGCAGCTCTCAAGGAAACTCAGTTTTCACACTCTCATGCTTAGTGCCCTTTGAGTGCAATATCTAGGAATGAACCTGGTAGAGCATCCCACACAAACGAATGCTCCCACATGCGGGTTTCACATGCACCAACTCCACATTCACAGGCAACTTCAGCGCCACAGCCGTTTTCAGATAGCCCTCATTGCAAAGGCTCTAGACACTAATATTGGTGTGAGAGCTAATTCAATCAAGGAAACACTGCATGTTGGAGAAGGGCATATTGAAGAAGGATCAGCCGAGTGGTTCTTGTGGGAGAACAACTCATTTGGCTCACTACACTTCACAACACCATCAGGCTTCCAAGCAGCTCTCAAGGAAACTCAGTTTTCACACTCTATGCTTAGTGCCCTTTGAGTGCATTATCTAGGAATGAACCTGGTAGAGCATCCCACACAAACGAATGCTCCACATTCGGGTTTCACATGCTACCAACTCCACATTCACAGGCAACTTCAGCGCCACAGCCGTTTTCAGATAGCCCCTCAATGCAAAGGCTCTAGACGCAAATATTGGTGTGAGAGCTAATTCAATCAAGGAAACACTGCATGTTGGTAAAGGGCATATTGAAGAAGGATCAGCCCGAGTGGTTCTTGTGGGAGAACAACCTCATTTGGCTCACTAACTTCACACACCATCAGGCTTCCAAGCAGCTCTCAAGGAAACTCAGTTTTCACACTCTATGCTTAGTGCCCTTTGAGTGCCTAGGACTGAAATGAAGCTTGGAGAGCATCCCACACAAACGAATGCTCCACATGCGGGTTTCACATGCCACCAACTCCACATTCACAGGCAACACTTCAGCGCCACAGCCGTTTTCAGATAGCCCTCAATGCAAGGCTCTAGACGCAAATATTTGTGTGAGAGCTAATTCAATCAAGGAAAAACACTGCATGTTGGTGAAGGGCATATTGAAGAAGGATCAGCCGGGTGGTTCTTGTGGGAGAACAACTCCATTTGGCTCACTAACTTCACACACCATCAGGCTTCAAGCAGCTCTCAAGGAAACTCAGTTTTCACACTCTATGCTTAGTGCCCTTTGAATGCATTATCTAGGAATGAACCTGGTAGAGCATCCCACACAAACGAATGCTCCACATGCGGGTTTCACATGCCACCAACTCCACATTCACAGGCAACTTCAGCGCCACAGCCATTTTCAGATAGCCCTCATTGCAAAGGCTCTAGACACTAATATTGGTGTGAGAGCTAATTCAATCAAGGAAACACTGCATGTTGGTGAAGGGCATATTGAAGAGGATGAGCCGAGTGGTTCTTGTGGGAGAACAACTCCATTTGGCTCACTAACTTCACACACCATCAGGCTTCCAAGCAGCTCTCAAGGAAACTCAGTTTTCACACTCTATGCTTAGTGCCCTTTGAGTGCATTATCTAGGAATTGAACGTGGTAGAGCATCCCACACAAACGAATGCTTCACATGCGGGTTTCACATGCCACCAACTCCACATTCACAGGCAACTTCAGCGCCACAGCCGTTTTCAGATAGCCCCTCAATGCAAAGGCTCTAGACGCAAATATTGGTGTGAGAGCTAATTCAATCAAGGAAACACTGCATGTTGGTGAAGGGCATATTGAAGAAGGATCAGCCGAGTGGTTCTTGTGGGAGAACAACTCCATTTGGCTCACTAACTTCACACACCATCAGGCTTCCAAGCAGCTCTCAAGGAAACTCAGTTTTCACACTCTATGCTTAGTGCTCTTTGTGTGCCTAGGACTGAAATGAATCTTGGTCGCATTCCACACAAACGAATGCTCCACATGCGGGTTTCACATGCCACCAACTCCACATTCACAGGCAACCTTCAGCGCCACAGCCGTTTTCAGATAGCCCTCAATGCAAAGGCTCTAGACGCAAATATTGGTGTGAGAGCTAATTCAATCAAGGAAACACTGCATGTTGGTGAAGGGCATATTGAAGAAGGATCAGCGAGTGGTTCTTGTGGGAGAACAACTCCATTTGGCTCACTAACTTCACACACCATCAGGCTTCCAAGCAGCTCTCAAGGAAACTCAGTTTTCACACTCTATGCTTAGTGCCCTTTGAGTGCATTATCTAGGAATGAACCTGGTAGAGCATCCCACACAAACGAATGCTCCACATGCGGGTTTCACATGCCACCAACTCCACATTCACAGGCAACTTCAGCGCCACAGCCGTTTTCAGATAGCCCCTCAATGCAAAGGCTCTAGACGCAAATATTGGTGTGAGAGCTAATTCAATCAAGGAAACACTGCATGTTGGTGAAGGGCATATTGAAGAAGGATTAGCCGAGTGGTTCTTGTGGGAGAACAACTCCATTTGGCTCACTAACTTCACACACCATCAGGCTTCCAAGCAGCTCTCAAGGAAACTCAGTTTTCACACTCTATGCTTAGTGCCCTTTGAGTGCCTAGGACTGAAATGAAGCTTGGAGAGCATCCCACACAAACGAATGCTCCACATGCGGGTTTCACATGCCACAAACTCCACATTCACAGGCAACTTCAGCGCCACAGCCGTTTTCAGATAGCCCTCAATGCAAGGCTCTAGACGCAAATATTGGTGTGAGAGCTAATTCAATCAAGGAAACCACTGCATGTTGGTGAAGGGCATATTGAAGAAGGATCAGCCGAGTGGTTCTTGTGGGAGAACAACTCCATTTGGCTCACTAACTTCACACACCATCAGGCTTCCAAGCAGCTCTCAAGGAAACTCAGTTTTCACACTCTATGCTTAGTGCCCCTTTTGAGTGCATTATCTAGGAATGAACCTGGTAGAGCATCCCACACAAACGAATGCTCCACATGCGGGTTTCACATGCCACCAACTCCACGTTCACAGGCAACTTCAGCGCCACAGCCAGTTTTCAGATAGCCCTCATTGCAAAGGCTCTAGACACTAATATTGGTGTGAGAGCTAATTCAATCAAGGAAACACTGCATGTTGGTGAAGGCATATTGAAGAAGGATCAGCCGAGTGGTTCTTGTGGGAGAAACAACTCCATTTGGCTCACTAACTTCACACACCATCAGGCTTCCAAGCAGCTCTCAAGGAAACTCAGTTTTCACACTCTATGCTTAGTGCCCTTTGAGTGCATTATCTAGGAATGAACCTGGTAGAGCATCCCACACAAACGAATGCTCCACATGCGGGTTTCACATGCCACCAACTCCACATTCACAGGCAACTTCAGCGCCACAGCCGTTTTCAGATAGCCCTCAATGCAAAGGCTCTAGACGCAAATATTGGTGTGAGAGCTAATTCAATCAAGGAAACACTGCATGTTGGAGAAGGGCATATTGAAGAAGGATCAGCCGAGTGGTTCTTGTGGAGAACAACTCCATTTGGCTCACTAACTTCACACACCATCAGGCTTCCAAGCAGCTCTCAAGGAAAACTCAGTTTTCACACTCTATGCTTAGTGCCTTTTGAGTGCCTAGGACTGAAATGAAGTTTGGAGAGCATCCCCACACAAACGAATGCTCCACATGCGGGTTTCACATGCCACCAACTCCACATTCACAGGCAACTTCAGCGCCACAGCCGTTTTCAGATAGCCCTCAATGCAAAGGCTCTAGACGCAAATATTGGTGTGAGAGCTAATTCAATCAAGGAAACACTGCATGTTGGTGAAGGGCATATTGAAGAAGGATCAGCCGAGTGGTTCTTGTGGGAGAACAACTCCATTTGGCTCACTAACTTCACACACCATCAGGCTTCCAAGCAGCTCTCAAGGAAACTCAGTTTTCACACTCTATGCTTAGTGCCTTTTGAGTGCCTAGGACTGAAATGAAGCTTGGAGAGCATCCCACACAAAACGAATGCTCCACATGCGGGTTTCACATGCCACCAACTCCACATTCACAGGCAACTTCAGCGCCACAGCCGTTTTCAGATAGCCCTCAATGCAAAGGCTCTAGACGCAAATATTGGTGTGAGAGCTAATTCAATCAAGGAAACACTGCATGTTGGTGAAGGGCATATTGAAGAAGGATCAGCCGAGTGGTTCTTGTGGGAGAACAACTCCATTTGGCTCACTAACTTCACACACCCTCAGGCTTCCAAGCAGCTCTCAAGAAACTCAGTTTTCACACTCTATGCTTAGTGCCCTTTGAGTGCATTATCTAGGAATGAACCTGGTAGAGCATCCCACACAAACGAATGCTCCACATGCGGGTTTCACATGCCACCAACTCCACATTCACAGGCAACTTCAGCCGCCACAGCCGTTTTCAGATAGCCCTCAATGCAAAGGCTCTAGACGCAAATATTATTGTGAGAGCTAATTCAATCAAGGAAACACTGCATGTTGGTGAAGGGCATATTGAAGAAGGATCAGCCGAGTGGTTCTTGTGGGAGAACAACTCCATTTGGCTCACTAACTTCACACACCATCAGGCTTCCAAGCAGCTCTCAAGGAAACTCAGTTTTCACACTCTATGCTTAGTGCCCTTTGAGTGCATTATCTAGGAATGAACCTGGTAGAGCATCCCACACAAACGAATGCTCCACATGCGGGTTTCACCATGCCACCAACTCCACATTCACAGGCAATTTCACAGCGCCACAGCCGTTTTCAGATAGCCCTCAATGCAAAGGCTCTAGACGCAAATATTGGTGTGAGAGCTAATTCAATCAAGGAAACACTGCATGTTGGTGAAGGGCATATTGAAGAAGGATCAGCTGAGTGGTTCTTGTGGGAGAACAACTCAATTTGGCTCACTAACTTCACACACCATCAGGCTTCCAAGCAGCTCTCAAGGAAACTCAGTTTTCACACTCTATGCTTAGTGCCCTTTGAGTGAATTATCTAGGAATGAACCTGGTAGAGCATCCCACACAAACGAATGCTCCACATGCGGGTTTCACATGCCACCAACTCCACGTTCACAGGCAACTTCAGCGCCACAAGCCGTTTTCAGATAGCCCTCAATGCAAAGGCTCTAGACACTAATATTGGTGTGAGAGCTAATTCAATCAAGGAAACATTGCATGTTGGTGAAGGGCATATTGAAGAAGGATCAGCCGAGTGGTTCTTGTCGGGAGAACAACTCCATTTGGCTCACTAACTTCACACACCATCAGGCTTCCAAGCAGCTCTCAAGGAAACTCAGTTTTCACACTCTATGCTTAGTGCCCTTTGAGTGCATTATCTAGGAATGAACCTGGTAGAGCATCCCACACAAACGAATGCTCCACATGCGGGTTTCACATGCCACCAACTCCACATTCACAGGCAACTTCAGCGCCACAGCCGTTTTCAGATAGCCCTCAATGCAAAGGCTCTAGACGCAAATATTGGTGTGAGAGCTAATTCAATCAAGGAAACACTGCATGTTGGAGAAGGGCATATTGAAGAAGGATCAGCCGAGTGGTTCTTGTGGGAGAACAACTCCATTTGGCTCACTAACTTCACACACCATCAGGCTTCCAAGCAGCTCTCAAGGAAACTCAGTTTTCACACTCTATGCTTAGTGCCCTTTGAGTGCATTATCTAGGAATGAACCTGGTAGAGCATCCCACCACAAACGAATGCTCCACATGCGGGTTTCACATGCCACCAACTCCACATTCACAGGCAACTTCAGCGCCACAGCCGTTTTCAGATAGCCCTCAATGCAAAGGCTCTAGACGCAAATATTGGTGTGAGAGCTAATTCAATCAAGGAAACACTGCATGTTGGAGAAGGGCATATTGAAGAAGGATCAGCCGAGTGGTTCTTGTGGGAGAACAACTCCATTTGGCCTCACTAACTTCACACCACCATCAGGCTTCCAAGCAGCTCTCAAGGAAACTCAGTTTTCACACTCTATGCTTAGTGCCTTTTGAGTGCCTAGGACTGAAATGAAGCTTGGAGAGCATCCCACACAAACGAATGCTCCACATGCGGGTTTCACATGCCACCAACTCCACACATTCACAGGCAACTTCAGCGCCACAGCCGTTTTCAGATAGCCCTCAATGCAAAGGCTCTAGACGCAAATATTGGTGTGAGAGCTAATTCAATCAAGGAAACACTGCATGTTGGTGAAGGGCATATTGAAGAAGGATCAGCCGAGTGGTTCTTGTGGGAGAACAACTCCATTTGGCTCACTAACTTCACACACCATCAGGCTTCCAAGCAGCTCTCAAGGAAACTCAGTTTTCACACTCTATGCTTAGTGCCTTTTGAGTGCCTAGGACTGAAATGAAGCTTGGAGAGCATCCCACACAAACGAATGCTCCACATGCGGGTTTCACATGCCACCAACTCCACATTCACAGGCAACTTCAGCGCCACAGCCGTTTTCAGATAGCCCTCAATGCAAAGGCTCTAGACGCAAAATATTGGTGTGAGAGCTAATTCAATCAAGGAAACACTGCATGTTGGTGAAGGGCATATTGAAGAAGGATCAGCCGAGTGGTTCTTGTGGGAGAACAACTCCATTTGGCTCACTAACTTCACACACCATCAGGCTTCCAAGCAGCTCTCAAGGAAACTCAGTTTTCACACTCTATGCTTAGTGCCCTTTGAGTGCATTATCTAGGAATGAACCTGGTAGAGCATCCCACACAAACGAATGCTCCACATGCGGGTTTCACATGCCACCAACTCCACATTCACAGGCAACTTCAGCGCCACAGCCGTTTTCAGATAGCCCTCAATGCAAAGGCTCTAGACGCAAATATATTGTGAGAGCTAATTCAATCAAGGAAACACTGCATGTTGGTGAAGGGCATATTGAAGAAGGATCAGCCGAGTGGTTCTTGTGGGAGAACAACTCCATTTGGTCACTAACTTCACACACCATCAGGCTTCCAAGCAGCTCTCAAGGAAACTCAGTTTTCACACTCTATGCTTAGTGCCCTTGAGTGCATTATCTAGGAATGAACCTGGTAGAGCATCCCACACAAACGAATGCTCCACCATGCGGGTTTCACATGCCACCAACTCCACATTCACAGGCAATTTCAGCGCCACAGCCGTTTTCAGATAGCCCTCAATGCAAAGGCTCTAGACGCAAATATTGGTGTGAGAGCTAATTCAATCAAGGAAACACTGCATGTTGGTGAAGGGCATATTGAAGAAGGATCAGCTGAGTGGTTCTTGTGGGAGAACAACTCAATTTGGCTCACTAACTTCACACACCATCAGGCTTCCAAGCAGCTCTCAAGGAAACTCAGTTTTCACACTCTATGCTTAGTGCCCTTTGAGTGAATTATCTAGGAATGAACCTGGTAGAGCATCCCACACAAACGAATGCTCCACATGCGGGTTTCACATGCCACCAACTCCACGTTCGCAGGCAACTTCAGCGCCACAGCCGTTTTCAGATAGCCCTCATTGCAAAGGCTCTAGACACTAATATTGGTGTGAGACCTAATTCAATCAAGGAAACATTGCATGTTGGTGAAGGGCATATTGAAGAAGGATCAGCCGAGTGGTTCTTGTGGGAGAACAACTCCATTTGGCTCACTAACTTCACACACCATCAGGCTTCCAAGCAGCTCTCAAGGAAACTCAGTTTTCACACTCTATGCTTAGTGCCTTTGAGTGCATTATCTAGGAATGAACCTGGTAGAGCATCCCACACAAACGAATGCTCCACATGCGGGTTTCACATGCCACCAACTCCACATTCACAGGCAACTTCAGCGCCACAGCCGTTTTCAGATAGCCCTCAATGCAAAGGCTCTAGACGCAAATATTGGCTGTGAGAGCTAATTCAATCAAGGAAACACTGCATGTTGGAGCATTCGTTTGTGTGGGATGCTCTACCAGGTTCATTCCTAGATAATGCACTCAAAGGGCACTAAGCATAGAGTGTGAAAACTGAGTTTCCTTGAGAGCTGCTTGGAAGCCTGATGGTGTGTGAAGTTAGTGAGCCAAATGGAGTTGTTCTCCCACAAGAACCACTCGGCTGATCCTTCTTCAATATGCCCTTCACCAACATGCAATGTTTCCTTGATTGAATTAGGTCTCACACCAATATTAGTGTCTAGAGCCTTTGCAATGAGGGCTATCTGAAAACGGCTGTGGCGCTGAAGTTGCCTGCGAACGTGGAGTTGGTGGCATGTGAAACCCGCATGTGGAGCATTCGTTTGTGTGGGATGCTCTACCAGGTTCATTCCTAGATAATTCACTCAAAGGGCACTAAGCATAGAGTGTGAAAACTGAGTTTCCTTGAGAGCTGCTTGGAAGCCTGATGGTGTGTGAAGTTAGTGAGCCAAATTGAGTTGTTCTCCCACAAGAACCACTCAGCTGATCCTTCTTCAATATGCCCTTCACCAACATGCAGTGTTTCCTTGATTGAATTAGCTCTCACACCAATATTTGCGTCTAGAGCCTTTGCATTGAGGGCTATCTGAAAACGGCTGTGGCGCTGAAATTGCCTGTGAATGTGGAGTTGGTGGCATGTGAAACCCGCATGTGGAGCATTCGTTTGTGTGGGATGCTCTACCAGGTTCATTCCTAGATAATGCACTCAAAGGGCACTAAGCATAGAGTGTGAAAACTGAGTTTCCTTGAGAGCTGCTTGGAAGCCTGATGGTGTGTGAAGTTAGTGAGCCAAATGGAGTTGTTCTCCCACAAGAACCACTCGGCTGATCCTTCTTCAATATGCCCTTCACCAACATGCAGTGTTTCCTTGATTGAATTAGCTCTCACAATAATATTTGCGTCTAGAGCCTTTGCATTGAGGGCTATCTGAAAACGGCTGTGGCGCTGAAGTTGCCTGTGAATGTGGAGTTGGTGGCATGTGAAACCCGCATGTGGAGCATTCGTTTGTGTGGGATGCTCTACCAGGTTCATTCCTAGATAATGCACTCAAAGGGCACTAAGCATAGAGTGTGAAAACTGAGTTTCCTTGAGAGCTGCTTGGAAGCCTGATGGTGTGTGAAGTTAGTGAGCCAAATGGAGTTGTTCTCCCACAAGAACCACTCGGCTGATCCTTCTTCAATATGCCCCTTCACCAACATGCAGTGTTTCCTTGATTGAATTAGCTCTCACACCAATATTTGCGTCTAGAGCCTTTGCATTGAGGGCTATCTGAAAACGGCTGTGGCGCTGAAGTTGCCTGTGAATGTGGAGTTGGTGGCATGTGAAACCCGCATGTGGAGCATTCGTTTGTGTGGGATGCTCTCCAAGCTTCATTTCAGTCCTAGGCACTCAAAAGGCACTAAGCATAGAGTGTGAAAACTGAGTTTCCTTGAGAGCTGCTTGGAAGCCTGATGGTGTGTGAAGTTAGTGAGCCAAATGGAGTTGTTCTCCCACAAGAACCACTCGGCTGATCCTTCTTCAATATGCCCTTCACCAACATGCAGTGTTTCCTTGATTGAATTAGCTCTCACACCAATATTTGCGTCTAGAGCCTTTGCATTGAGGGCTATCTGAAAACGGCTGTGGCGCTGAAGTTGCCTGTGAATGTGGAGTTGGTGGCATGTGAAACCCGCATGTGGAGCATTCGTTTGTGTGGGATGCTCTCCAAGCTTCATTTCAGTCCTAGGCACTCAAAAGGCACTAAGCATAGAGTGTGAAAACTGAGTTTCCTTGAGAGCTGCTTGGAAGCCTGATGGTGTGTGAAGTTAGTGAGCCAAATGGAGTTGTTCTCCCACAAGAACCACTCGGCTGATCCTTCTTCAATATGCCCTTCTCCAACATGCAGTGTTTCCTTGATTGAATTAGCTCTCACACCAATATTTGCGTCTAGAGCCTTTGCATTGAGGGCTATCTGAAAACGGCTGTGGCGCTGAAGTTGCCTGTGAATGTGGAGTTGGTGGCATGTGAAACCCGCATGTGGAGCATTCGTTTGTGTGGGATGCTCTACCAGGTTCATTCCTAGATAATGCACTCAAAGGGCACTAAGCATAGAGTGTGAAACTGAGTTTCCTTGAGAGCTGCTTGGAAGCCTGATGGTGTGTGAAGTTAGTGAGCCAAATGGAGTTGTTCTCCCACAAGAACCACTCGGCTGATCCTTCTTCAATATGCCCTTCTCCAACATGCAGTGTTTCCTTGATTGAATTAGCTCTCACACCAATATTTGCGTCTAGAGCCTTTGCATTGAGGGCTATCTGAAAACGGCTGTGGCGCTGAAGTTGCCTGTGAATGTGGAGTTGGTGGCATGTGAAACCCGCATGTGGAGCATTCGTTTGTGTGGGATGCTCTACCAGGTTCATTCCTAGATAATGCACTCAAAGGGCACTAAGCATAGAGTGTGAAAACTGAGTTTCCTTGAGAGCTGCTTGGAAGCCTGATGGTGTGTGAAGTTAGTGAGCCAAATGGAGTTGTTCTCCCACAAGAACCACTCGGCTGATCCTTCTTCAATATGCCCTTCACCAACATGCAATGTTTCCTTGATTGAATTAGCTCTCACACCAATATTAGTGTCTAGAGCCTTTGCATTGAGGGCTATCTGAAAACGGCTGTGGCGCTGAAGTTGCCTGTGAACGTGGAGTTGGTGGCATGTGAAACCCGCATGTGGAGCATTCGTTTGTGTGGGATGCTCTACCAGGTTCATTCCTAGATAATTCACTCAAAGGGCACTAAGCATAGAGTGTGAAAACTGAGTTTCCTTGAGAGCTGCTTGGAAGCCTGATGGTGTGTGAAGTTAGTGAGCCAAATTGAGTTGTTCTCCACAAGAACCACTCAGCTGATCCTTCTTCAATATGCCCTTCACCAACATGCAGTGTTTCCTTGATTGAATTAGCTCTCACACCAATATTTGCGTCTAGAGCCTTTGCATTGAGGGCTATCTGAAAAACGGCTGTGGCGCTGAAATTGCCTGTGAATGTGGAGTTGGTGGCATGTGAAACCCGCATGTGGAGCATTCGTTTGTGTGGGATGCTCTACCAGGTTCATTCCTAGATAATGCACTCAAAGGGCACTAAGCATAGAGTGTGAAACTGAGTTTCCTTGAGAGCTGCTTGGAAGCCTGATGGTGTGTGAAGTTAGTGAGCCAAATGGAGTTGTTCTCCCACAAGAACCACTCGGCTGATCCTTCTTCAATATGCCCTTCACCAACATGCAGTGTTTCCTTGATTGAATTAGCTCTCACAATAATATTTGCGTCTAGAGCCTTTGCATTGAGGGCTATCTGAAAACGGCTGTGGCGCTGAAGTTGCCTGTGAATGTGGAGTTGGTGGCATGTGAAACCCGCATGTGGAGCATTCGTTTGTGTGGGATGCTCTACCAGGTTCATTCCTAGATAATGCACTCAAAGGGCACTAAGCATAGAGTGTGAAAACTGAGTTTCCTTGAGAGCTGCTTGGAAGCCTGATGGTGTGTGAAGTTAGTGAGCCAAATGGAGTTGTTCTCCACAAGAACCACTCGGCTGATCCTTCTTCAATATGCCCTTCACCAACATGCAGTGTTTCCTTGATTGAATTAGCTCTCACACCAATATTTGCGTCTAGAGCCTTTGCATTGAGGGCTATCTGAAAACGGCTGTGGCGCTGAAGTTGCCTGTGAATGTGGAGTTGGTGGCATGTGAAACCCGCATGTGGAGCATTCGTTTGTGTGGGATGCTCTCCAAGCTTCATTTCAGTCCTAGGCACTCAAAAGGCACTAAGCATAGAGTGTGAAAACTGAGTTTCCTTGAGAGCTGCTTGGAAGCCTGATGGTGTGTGAAGTTAGTGAGCCAAATGGAGTTGTTCTCCCACAAGAACCACTCGGCTGATCCTTCTTCAATATGCCCTTCACCAACATGCAGTGTTTCCTTGATTGAATTAGCTCTCACACCAATATTTGCGTCTAGAGCCTTTGCATTGAGGGCTATCTGAAAACGGCTGTGGCGCTGAAGTTGCCTGTGAATGTGGAGTTGGTGGCATGTGAAACCCGCATGTGGAGCATTCGTTTGTGTGGGATGCTCTCCAAACTTCATTTCAGTCCTAGGCACTCAAAAGGCACTAAGCATAGAGTGTGAAAACTGAGTTTCCTTGAGAGCTGCTTGGAAGCCTGATGGTGTGTGAAGTTAGTGAGCCAAATGGAGTTGTTCTCCCACAAGAACCACTCGGCTGATCCTTCTTCAATATGCCCTTCTCCAACATGCAGTGTTTCCTTGATTGAATTAGCTCTCACACCAATATTTGCGTCTAGAGCCTTTGCATTGAGGGCTATCTGAAAACGGCTGTGGCGCTGAAGTTGCCTGTGAATGTGGAGTTGGTGGCATGTGAAACCCGCATGTGGAGCATTCGTTTGTGTGGGATGCTCTACCAGGTTCATTCCTAGATAATGCACTCAAAGGGCACTAAGCATAGAGTGTGAAAACTGAGTTTCCTTGAGAGCTGCTTGGAAGCCTGATGGTGTGTGAAGTTAGTGAGCCAAATGGAGTTGTTCTCCCACAAGAACCACTCGGCTGATCCTTCTTCAATATGCCCTTCACCAACATGCAGTGTTTCCTTGATTGAATTAGCTCTCACACCAATATTAGTGTCTAGAGCCTTTGCAATGAGGGCTATCTGAAAACGGCTGTGGCGCTGAAGTTGCCTGTGAACGTGGAGTTGGTGGCATGTGAAACCCGCATGTGGAGCATTCGTTTGTGTGGGATGCTCTACAGGTTCATTCCTAGATAATGCACTCAAAGGGCACTAAGCATAGAGTGTGAAAACTGAGTTTCCTTGAGAGCTGCTTGGAAGCCTGATGGTGTGTGAAGTTAGTGAGCCAAATGGAGTTGTTCTCCCACAAGAACCACTCGGCTGATCCTTCTTCAATATGCCCTTCACCAACATGCAGTGTTTCCTTGATTGAATTAGCTCTCACACCAATATTTGCGTCTAGAGCCTTTGCATTGAGGGCTATCTGAAAACGGCTGTGGCGCTGAAGTTGCCTGTGAATGTGGAGTTTGTGGCATGTGAAACCCGCATGTGGAGCATTCGTTTGTGTGGGATGCTCTCCAAGCTTCATTTCAGTCCTAGGCACTCAAAGGGCACTAAGCATAGAGTGTGAAAACTGAGTTTCCTTGAGAGCTGCTTGGAAGCCTGATGGTGTGTGAAGTTAGTGAGCCAAATGGAGTTGTTCTCCCACAAGAACCACTCGGCTAATCCTTCTTCAATATGCCCTTCACCAACATGCAGTGTTTCCTTGATTGAATTAGCTCTCACACCAATATTTGCGTCTAGAGCCTTTGCATTGAGGGCTATCTGAAAACGGCTGTGGCGCTGAAGTTGCCTGTGAATGTGGAGTTGGTGGCATGTGAAACCCGCATGTGGAGCATTCGTTTGTGTGGGATGCTCTACCAGGTTCATTCCTAGATAATGCACTCAAAGGGCACTAAGCATAGAGTGTGAAAACTGAGTTTCCTTGAGAGCTGCTTGGAAGCCTGATGGTGTGTGAAGTTAGTGAGCCAAATGGAGTTGTTCTCCCACAAGAACCACTCGGCTGATCCTTCTTCAATATGCCCTTCACCAACATGCAGTGTTTCCTTGATTGAATTAGCTCTCACACCAATATTTGCGTCTAGAGCCTTTGCATTGAGGGCTATCTGAAAACGGCTGTGGCGCTGAAGTTGCCTGTGAATGTGGAGTTGGTGGCATGTGAAACCCGCATGTGGAGCATTCGTTTGTGTGGAATGCTGACCAAGATTCATTTCAGTCCTAGGCACACAAAGAGCACTAAGCATAGAGTGTGAAAACTGAGTTTCCTTGAGAGCTGCTTGGAAGCCTGATGGTGTGTGAAGTTAGTGAGCCAAATGGAGTTGTTCTCCCACAAGAACCACTCGGCTGATCCTTCTTCAATATGCCCTTCACCAACATGCAGTGTTTCCTTGATTGAATTAGCTCTCACACCAATATTTGCGTCTAGAGCCTTTGCATTGAGGGCTATCTGAAAACGGCTGTGGCGCTGAAGTTGCCTGTGAATGTGGAGTTGGTGGCATGTGAAACCCGCATGTGAAGCATTCGTTTGTGTGGGATGCTCTACCACGTTCATTCCTAGATAATGCACTCAAAGGGCACTAAGCATAGAGTGTGAAAACTGAGTTTCCTTGAGAGCTGCTTGGAAGCCTGATGGTGTGTGAAGTTAGTGAGCCAAATGGAGTTGTTCTCCCACAAGAACCACTCGGCTCATCCTTCTTCAATATGCCCTTCACCAACATGCAGTGTTTCCTTGATTGAATTAGCTCTCACACCAATATTAGTGTCTAGAGCCTTTGCAATGAGGGCTATCTGAAAATGGCTGTGGCGCTGAAGTTGCCTGTGAATGTGAGTTGGTGGCATGTGAAACCCGCATGTGGAGCATTCGTTTGTGTGGGATGCTCTACCAGGTTCATTCCTAGATAATGCATTCAAAGGGCACTAAGCATAGAGTGTGAAAACTGAGTTCCTTGAGAGCTGCTTGGAAGCCTGATGGTGTGTGAAGTTAGTGAGCCAAATGGAGTTGTTCTCCCACAAGAACCACCCGGCTGATCCTTCTTCAATATGCCCTTCACCAACATGCAGTGTTTCCTTGATTGAATTAGCTCTCACACAAATATTTGCGTCTAGAGCCTTTGCATTGAGGGCTATCTGAAAACGGCTGTGGCGCTGAAGTTGCCTGTGAATGTGGAGTTGGTGGCATGTGAAACCCGCATGTGGAGCATTCGTTTGTGTGGGATGCTCTCCAAGCTTCATTTCAGTCCTAGGCACTCAAAGGGCACTAAGCATAGAGTGTGAAAACTGAGTTTCCTTGAGAGCTGCTTGGAAGCCTGATGGTGTGTGAAGTTAGTGAGCCAAATGGAGTTGTTCTCCCACAAGAACCACTCGGCTGATCCTTCTTCAATATGCCCTTTACCAACATGCAGTGTTTCCTTGATTGAATTAGCTCTCACACCAATATTTGCGTCTAGAGCCTTTGCATTGAGGGCTATCTGAAAACGGCTGTGGCGCTGAAGTTGCCTGTGAATGTGGAGTTGGTAGCATGTGAAACCCGAATGTGGAGCATTCGTTTGTGTGGGATGCTCTACCAGGTTCATTCCTAGATAATGCACTCAAAGGGCACTAAGCATAGAGTGTGAAAACTGAGTTTCCTTGAGAGCTGCTTGGAAGCCTGATGGTGTGTGAAGTTAGTGAGCCAAATGGAGTTGTTCTCCCACAAGAACCACTCGGCTGATCCTTCTTCAATATGCCCTTCTCCAACATGCAGTGTTTCCTTGATTGAATTAGCTCTCACACCAATATTAGTGTCTAGAGCCTTTGCAATGAGGGCTATCTGAAAACGGCTGTGGCGCTGAAGTTGCCTGTGAATGTGGAGTTGGTGGCATGTGAAACCCGCATGTGGAGCATTCGTTTGTGTGGGATGCTCTACCAGGTTCATTCCTAGATAATGCACTCAAAGGGCACTAAGCATAGAGTGTGAAAACTGAGTTTCCTTGAGAGCTGCTTGGAAGCCTGATGGTGTGTGAAGTTAGTGAGCCAAATGGAGTTGTTCTCCCACAAGAACCACTCGGCTGATCCTTCTTCAACATGCCCTTCTCCAACATGCAGTGATTCCTTGATTGAATTAGCTCTCACACCAATATTTGCGTCTAGAGCCTTTGCATTGAGGGCTATCTGGAAAACGGCTGTGGCGCTGAAGTTGCCTGTGAATGTGGAGTTGGTGGCATGTGAAACCCGCATGTGGAGCATTCGTTTGTGTGGGATGCTCTACCAGGTTCATTCCTAGATAATGCACTCAAAGGGCACTAAACATAGAGTGTGAAAACTGAGTTTCCTTGAGAGCTGCTTGGAAGCCTGATGGTGTGTGAAGTTAGTGAGCCAAATGGAGTTGTTCTCCCACAAGAACCACTCGGCTGATCCTTCTTCAATATGCCCTTCACGAACATGCAGTGTTTCCTTGATTTAATTAGCTCTCACACCAATATTTGCGTCTAGAGCCTTTGCATTGAGGGCTATCTGAAAACGGCTGTGGCGCTGAAGTTGCCTGTGAATGTGGAGTTGGTGGCATGTGAAACCCGCATGTGGAGCATTCGTTTGTGTGGGATGCTCTACCAGGTTCATTCCTAGATAATGCACTCAAAGGGCACTAAGCATAGAGTGTGAAAACTGAGTTTCCTTGAGAGCTGCTTGGAAGCCTGATGGTGTGTGACGTTAGTGAGCCAAATGGAGTTGTTCTCCACAAGAACCACTCGGCTGATCCTTCTTCAATATGCCCTTCACGAACATGCAGTGTTTCCTTGATTGAATTAGCTCTCACACCAATATTAGTGTCTAGAGCCTTTGCAATGAGGGCTATCTGAAAACGGCTGTGGCGCTGAAGTTGCCTGTGAATGTGGAGTTGGTGGCATGTGAAACCCGAATGTGGAGCATTCGTTTGTGTGGGATGCTCTACCAGGTTCATTCCTAGATAATGCACTCAAAGGGCACTAAGCATAGAGTGTGAAAACTGAGTTTCCTTGAGAGCTGCTTGGAAGCCTGATGGTGTGTGAAGTTAGTGAGCCAAATGGAGTTGTTCTCCCACAAGAACCACTCGGCTGATCCTTCTTCAATATGCCCATCACCAACATGCAGTGTTTCCTTGATTGAATTAGCTCTCACACCAATATTTGCGTCTAGAGCCTTTGCATTGAGGGCTATCTGAAAACGGCTGTGGCGCTGAAGTTGCCTGTGAATGTGGAGTTGGTGGCATGTGAAACCCGCATGTGGAGCATTCGTTTGTGTGGGATGCTCTCCAAGCTTCATTTCAGTCCTAGGCACTCAAAGGGCACTAAGCATAGAGTGTGAAAACTGAGTTTCCTTGAGAGCTGCTTGGAAGCCTGATGGTGTGTGAAGTTAGTGAGCCAAATGGAGTTGTTCTCCCACAAGAACCACTCGGCTGATCCTTCTTCAATATGCCCTTCACCAACATGCAGTGTTTCCTTGATTGAATTAGCTCTCACACCAATATTTGCGTCTAGAGCCTTTGCATTGAGGGCTATCTGAAAACGGCTGTGGCGCTGAAGTTGCCTGTGAATGTGGAGTTGGTGGCATGTGAAACCCGCATGTGGAGCATTCGTTTGTGTGGGATGCTCTACCAGGTTCATTCCTAGATAATGCACTCAAAGGGCACTAAACATAGAGTGTGAAAACTGAGTTTCCTTGAGAGCTGCTTGGAAGCCTGATGGTGTGTGAAGTTAGTGAGCCAAATGGAGTTGTTCTCCCACAAGAACCACTTGGCTGATCCTTCTTCAATATGCCCTTCACCAACATGCAGTGTTTCCTTGATTGAATTAGCTCTCACACCAATATTAGTGTCTAGAGCCTTTGCAATGAGGGCTATCTGAAAACGGCTGTGGCGCTGAAGTTGCCTGTGAATGTGGAGTTGGTGGCATGTGAAACCCGCATGTGGAGCATTCGTTTGTGTGGGATGCTCTACCAGGTTCATTCCTAGATAATGCACTCAAAGGGCACTAAGCATAGAGTGTGAAAACTGAGTTTCCTTGAGAGCTGCTTGGAAGCCTGATGGTGTGTGAAGTTAGTGAGCCAAATGGAGTTGTTCTCCCACAAGAACCACTCGGCTGATCCTTCTTCAATATGCCCTTCACCAACATGCAGTGTTTCCTTGATTGAATTAGCTCTCACACAATATTAGTGTCTAGAGCCTTTGCAATGAGGGCTATCTGAAAACGGCTGTGGCGCTGAAGTTGCCTGTGAATGTGGAGTTGGTGGCATGTGAAACCCGAATGTGGAGCATTCGTTTGTGTGGGATGCTCTACCAGGTTCATTCCTAGATAATGCACTCAAAGGGCACTAAGCATAGAGTGTGAAAACTGAGTTTCCTTGAGAGCTGCTTGGAAGCCTGATGGTGTGTGAAGTTAGTGAGCCAAATGGAGTTGTTCTCCCACAAGAACCACTCGGCTGATCCTTCCTTCAATATGCCCATCACCAACATGCAGTGTTTCCTTGATTGAATTAGCTCTCACACCAATATTTGCGTCTAGAGCCTTTGCATTGAGGGCTATCTGAAAACGGCTGTGGCGCTGAAGTTGCCTGTGAATGTGGAGTTGGTGGCATGTGAAACCCGCATGTGGAGCATTCGTTTGTGTGGGATGCTCTCCAAGCTTCATTTCAGTCCTAGGCACTCAAAGGGCACTAAGCATAGAGTGTGAAAACTGAGTTTCCTTGAGAGCTGCTTGGAAGCCTGATGGTGTGTGAAGTTAGTGAGCCAAATGGAGTTGTTCTCCCACAAGAACCACTCGGCTGATCCTTCTTCAATATGCCCTTCACCAACATGCAGTGTTTCCTTGATTGAATTAGCTCTCACACCAATATTTGCGTCTAGAGCCTTTGCATTGAGGGCTATCTGAAAACGGCTGTGGCGCTGAAGTTGCCTGTGAATGTGGAGTTGGTGGCATGTGAAACCCGCATGTGGAGCATTCGTTTGTGTGGGATGCTCTACCAGGTTCATTCCTAGATAATGCACTCAAAGGGCACTAAACATAGAGTGTGAAAACTGAGTTTCCTTGAGAGCTGCTTGGAAGCCTGATGGTGTGTGAAGTTAGTGAGCCAAATGGAGTTGTTCTCCCACAAGAACCACTTGGCTGATCCTTCTTCAATATGCCCTTCACCAACATGCAGTGTTTCCTTGATTGAATTAGCTCTCACACCAATATTTGCGTCTAGAGCCTTTGCATTGAGGGCTATCTGAAAACGGCTGTGGCGCTGAAGTTGCGTGAATGTGGAGTTGGTGGCATGTGAAACCCGCATGTGGAGCATTCGTTTGTGTGGGATGCTCTACCAGGTTCATTCCTAGATAATGCACTCAAAGGGCACTAAGCATAGAGTGTGAAAACTGAGTTTCCTTGAGAGCTGCTTGGAAGCCTGATGGTGTGTGAAGTTAGTGAGCCAAATGGAGTTGTTCTCCCACAAGAACCACTCGGCTGATCCTTCTTCAATATGCCCTTCACCAACATGCAGTGTTTCCTTGATTGAATTAGCTCTCACACCAATATTAGTGTCTAGAGCCTTTGCAATGAGGGCTATCTGAAAACGGCTGTGGCGCTGAAGTTGCCTGTGAATGTGGAGTTGGTGGCATGTGAAACCCGCATGTGGAGCATTCGTTTGTGTGGGATGCTCTACCAGGTTCATTCCTAGATAATGCACTCAAAGGGCACTAAGCATAGAGTGTGAAAACTGAGTTTCCTTGAGAGCTGCTTGGAAGCCTGATGGTGTGTGAAGTTAGTGAGGCAAATGGAGTTGTTCTCCCACAAGAACCACTCGGCTGATCCTTCTTCAATATGCCCTTCACCAACATGCAGTGTTTCCTTGATTGAATTAGCTCTCACACCAATATTTGCGTCTAGAGCCTTTGCATTGAGGGCTATCTGAAAACGGCTGTGGCGCTGAAGTTGCCTGTGAATGTGGAGTTGGTGGCATGTGAAACCCGCATGTGGAGCATTCGTTTGTGTGGGATGCTCTACAAGGTTCATTCCTAGATAATGCACTCAAAGGGCACTAAACATAGAGTGTGAAAACTGAGTTTCCTTGAGAGCTGCTTGGAAGCCTGATGGTGTGTGAAGTTAGTGAGCCAAATGGAGTTGTTCTCCCACAAGAACCACTCGGCTGATCCTTCTTCAATATGCCCTTCACCAACATGCAGTGTTTCCTTGATTGAATTAGCTCTCACACCAATATTTGCGTCTAGAGCCTTTGCATTGAGGGCTATCTGAAAACGGCTCTGGCGCTGAAGTTGCCTGTGAATGTGGAGTTGGTGGCATGTGAAACCGCATGTGGAGCATTCGTTTGTGTGGAATGCTGACCAAGCTTCATTTCAGTCCTAGGCACACAAAGAGCACTAAGCATAGAGTGTGAAAACTGAGTTTCCTTGAGAGCTGCTTGGAAGCCTGATGGTGTGTGAAGTTAGTGAGCCAAATGGAGTTGTTCTCCCACAAGAACCACTCGGCTGATCCTTCTTCAATATGCCCTTCACCAACATGCAGTGTTTCCTTGATTGAATTAGCTCTCACACCAATATTTGCGTCTAGAGCCTTTGCATTGAGGGCTATCTGAAAACGGCTCTGGCGCTGAAGTTGCCTGTGAATGTGGAGTTGGTGGCATGTGAAACCCGCATGTGGAGCATTCGTTTGTGTGGAATGCTGACCAAGCTTCATTTCAGTCCTAGGCACACAAAGAGCACTAAGCATAGAGTGTGAAAACTGAGTTTCCTTGAGAGCTGCTTGGAAGCCTGATGGTGTGTGAAGTTAGTGAGCCAAATGGAGTTGTTCTCCCACAAGAACCACTCGGCTGATCCTTCTTCAATATGCCCTTCACCAACATGCAGTGTTTCCTTGATTGAATTAGCTCTCACACCAATATTTGCGTCTAGAGCCTTTGCATTGAGGGCTATCTGAAAACGGCTGTGGCGCTGAAGTTGCCTGTGAATGTGGAGTTGGTGGCATGTGAAACCCGCATGTGGAGCATTCGTTTGTGTGGAATGCTGACCAAGATTCATTTCAGTCCTAGGCACACAAAGAGCACTAAGCATAGAGTGTGAAAACTGAGTTTCCTTGAGAGCTGCTTGGAAGCCTGATGGTGTGTGAAGTTAGTGAGCCAAATGGAGTTGTTCTCCCACAAGAACCACTCGGCTGATCCTTCTTCAATATGCCCCTTCACCAACATGCAGTGTTTCCTTGATTGAATTAGCTCTCACACCAATATTTGCGTCTAGAGCCTTTGCATTGAGGGCTATCTGAAAACGGCTGTGGCGCTGAAGTTGCCTGTGAATGTGGAGTTGGTGGCATGTGAAACCCGCATGTGGAGCATTCGTTTGTGTGGGATGCTCTCCCAGCTTCATTTCAGTCCTAGGAAACTCAAAGGGCACTAAGCATAGAGTGTGAAAACTGAGTTTCCTTGAGAGCTGCTTGGAAGCCTGATGGTGTGTGAAGTTAGTGAGCCAAATGGAGTTGTTCTCCCACAAGAACCACTCGGCTGATCCTTCTTCAATATGCCCTTCACCAACATGCAGTGTTTCCTTGATTGAATTAGCTCTCACACCAATATTTGCGTCAGAGCCTTTGCATTGAGGGCTATCTGAAAACGGCTGTGGCGCTGAAGTTGCCTGTGAATGTGGAGTTGGTGGCATGTGAAACCCGCATGTGGAGCATTCGTTTGTGTGGGATGCTCTACCAGGTTCATTCCTAGATAATGCACTCAAAGGGCACTAAGCATAGAGTGTGAAAACTGAGTTTCCTTGAGAGCTGCTTGGAAGCCTGATGGTGTGTGAAGTTAGTGAGGCAAATGGAGTTGTTCTCCCACAAGAACCACTCGGCTGATCCTTCTTCAATATGCCCTTCACCAACATGCAGTGTTTCCTTGATTGAATTAGCTCTCACACCAATATTTGCGTCTAGAGCCTTTGCATTGAGGGCTATCTGAAAACGGCTGTGGCGCTGAAGTTGCCTGTGAATGTGGAGTTGGTGGCATGTGAAACCCGCATGTGGAGCATTCGTTTGTGTGGGATGCTCTACCAGGTTCATTCCTAGATAATGCACTCAAAGGGCACTAAGCATAGAGTGTGAAAACTGAGTTTCCTTGAGAGCTGCTTGGAAGCCTGATGGTGTGTGACGTTAGTGAGCCAAATGGAGTTGTTCTCCCACAAGAACCACTCGGCTGATCCTTCTTCAATATGCCCTTCACGAACATGCAGTGTTTCCTTGATTGAATTAGCTCTCACACCAATATTAGTGGCTAGAGCCTTTGCAATGAGGGCTATCTGAAAACGGCTGTGGCGCTGAAGTTGCCTGTGAATGTGGAGTTGGTGGCATGTGAAACCCGCATGTGGAGCATTCGTTTGTGTGGGATGCTCTACCAGGTTCATTCCTAGATAATGCACTCAAAGGGCACTAAACATAGAGTGTGAAAACTGAGTTTCCTTGAGAGCTGCTTGGAAGCCTGATGGTGTGTGAAGTTAGTGAGCCAAATGGAGTTGTTCTCCCACAAGAACCACTCGGCTGATCCTTCTTCAATATGCCCATCACCAACATGCAGTGTTTCCTTGATTGAATTAGCTCTCACACCAATATTTGCGTCTAGAGCCTTTGCATTGAGGGCTATCTGAAAACGGCTGTGGCGCTGAAGTTGCCTGTGAATGTGGAGTTGGTGGCATGTGAAACCCGCATGTGGAGCATTCGTTTGCGTGGATGCTCTCCAAGCTTCATTTCAGTCCTAGGCACTCAAAGGGCACTAAGCATAGAGTGTGAAAACTGAGTTTCCTTGAGAGCTGCTTGGAAGCCTGATGGTGTGTGAAGTTAGTGAGCCAAATGGAGTTGTTCTCCCACAAGAACCACTCGGCTGATCCTTCTTCAATATGCCCTTCACCAACATGCAGTGTTTCCTTGATTGAATTAGCTCTCACACCAATATTAGCGTCTAGAGCCTTTGCAATGAGGGCTATCTGAAAACGGCTGTGGCGCTGAAGTTGCCTGTGAATGTGGAGTTGGTGGCATGTGAAACCCGCATGTGGAGCATTCGTTTGTGTGGGATGCTCTACCAGGTTCATTCCTAGATAATGCACTCAAAGGGCACTAAGCATAGAGTGTGAAAACTGAGTTTCCTTGAGAGCTGCTTGGAAGCCTGATGGTGTGTGAAGTTAGTGAGCCAAATGGAGTTGTTCTCCCACAAGAACCACTCGGCTGATCCTTCTTCAATATGCCCTTCACCAACATGCAGTGTTTCCTTGATTGAATTAGCTCTCACACCAATATTTCCGTCTAGAGCCTTTGCATTGAGGGCTATCTGAAAACGGCTGTGGCGCTGAAGTTGCCTGTGAATGTGGAGTTGGTGGCATGTGAAACCCGCATGTGGAGCATTCGTTTGTGTGGGATGCTCTACCAGGTTCATTCCTAGATAATGCACTCAAAGGGCACTAAACATAGAGTGTGAAAACTGAGTTTCCTTGAGAGCTGCTTGGAAGCCTGATGGTGTGTGAAGTTAGTGAGCCAAATGGAGTTGTTCTCCCACAAGAACCACTCGGCTGATCCTTCTTCAATATGCCCTTCACCAACATGCAGTGTTTCCTTGATTGAATTAGCTCTCACACCAATATTTGCGTCTAGAGCCTTTGCATTGAGGGCTATCTGAAAACGGCTGTGGCGCTGAAGTTGCCTGTGAATGTGGAGTTGGTGGCATGTGAAACCCGCATGTGGAGCATTCGTTTGTGTGGGATGCTCTACCAGGTTCATTCCTAGATAATGCACTCAAAGGGCACTAAACATAGAGTGTGAAAACTGAGTTTCCTTGAGAGCTGCTTGGAAGCCTGATGGTGTGTGAAGTTAGTGAGCCAAATGGAGTTGTTCTCCCACAAGAACCACTCGGCTGATCCTTCTTCAATATGCCCTTCACCAACATGCAGTGTTTCCTTGATTGAATTAGCTCTCACACCAATATTTGCGTCTAGAGCCTTTGCATTGAGGGCTATCTGAAAACGGCTGTGGCGCTGAAGTTGCCTGTGAATGTGGAGTTGGTGGCATGTGAAACCCGCATGTGGAGCATTCGTTTGTGTGGGATCCTCTACCAGGTTCATTCCTAGATAATGCACTCAAAGGGCACTAAGCATAGAGTGTGAAAACTGAGTTTCCTTGAGAGCTGCTTGGAAGCCTGATGGTGTGTGAAGTTAGTGAGCCAAATGGAGTTGTTCTCCCACAAGAACCACTCGGCTGATCCTTCTTCAATATGCCCTTCACCAACATGCAGTGTTTCCTTGATTGAATTAGCTCTCACACCAATATTTGCGTCTAGAGCCTTTGCATTAAGGGCTATCTGAAAACGGCTGTGGCGCTGAAGTTGCCTGTGAATGTGGAGTTGGTGGCATGTGAAACCCGCATGTGGAGCATTCGTTTGTGTGGGATGCTCTCCAAGCTTCATTTCAGTCCTAGGCACTCAAAGGGCACTAAGCATAGAGTGTGAAAACTGAGTTTCCTTGAGAGCTGCTTGGAAGCCTGATGGTGTGTGAAGTTAGTGAGCCAAATGGAGTTGTTCTCCACAAGAACCACTCGGCTGATCCTTCTTCAATATGCCCTTCACCAACATGCAGTGTTTCCTTGATTGAATTAGCTCTCACACCAATATTTGCGTCTAGAGCCTTTGCATTGAGGGCTATCTGAAAACGGCTGTGGCGCTGAAGTTGCCTGTGAATGTGGAGTTGGTGGCATGTGAAACCCGCATGTGGAGCATTCGTTTGTGTGGGATGCTCTACCAGGTTCATTCCTAGATAATGCACTCAAAGGGCACTAAGCATAGAGTGTGAAAACTGAGTTTCCTTGAGAGCTGCTTGGAAGCCTGATGGTGTGTGAAGTTAGTGAGCCAAATGGAGTTGTTCTCCCACAAGAACCACTCGGCTGATCCTTCTTCAATATGCCCTTCACCAACATGCAGTGTTTCCTTGATTGAATTAGCTCTCACACCAATATTTGCGTCTAGAGCCTTTGCATTGAGGGCTATCTGAAAACGGCTGTGGCGCTGAAGTTGCATGTGAATGTGGAGTTGGTGGCATGTGAAACCCGCATGTGGAGCATTCGTTTGTGTGGAATGCTGACCAAGCTTCATTTCAGTCCTAGGCACACAAAGAGCACTAAGCATAGAGTGTGAAAACTGAGTTTCCTTGAGAGCTGCTTGGAAGCCTGATGGTGTGTGAAGTTAGTGAGCCAAATGGAGTTGTTCTCCCACAAGAACCACTCGGCTGATCCTTCTTCAATATGCCCTTCACCAACATGCAGTGTTTCCTTGATTGAATTAGCTCTCACACCAATATTTGCGTCTAGAGCCTTTGCATTGAGGGCTATCTGAAAAACGGCTGTGGCGCTGAAGTTGCCTGTGAATGTGGAGTTGGTGGCATGTGAAACCCGCATGTGGAGCATTCGTTTGTGTGGAATGCTGACCAAGATTCATTTCAGTCCTAGGCACACAAAGAGCACTAAGCATAGAGTGTGAAAACTGAGTTTCCTTGAGAGCTGCTTGGAAGCCTGATGGTGTGTGAAGTTAGTGAGCCAAATGGAGTTGTTCTCCACACAAGAACCACTCGGCTGATCCTTCTTCAATATGCCCTTCACCAACATGCAGTGTTTCCTTGATTGAATTAGCTCTCACACCAATATTTGCGTCTAGAGCCTTTGCATTGAGGGCTATCTGAAAACGGCTGTGGCGCTGAAGTTGCCTGTGAATGTGGAGTTGGTGGCATGTGAAACCCGCATGTGGAGCATTCGTTTGTGTGGGATGCTCTACCAGGTTCATTTCAGTCCTAGCCATACAAAGGGCACTAAGCATAGAGTGTGAAAACTGAGTTTCCTTGAGAGCTGCTTGGAAGCCTGATGGTGTGTGAAGTTAGTGAGCCAAATGGAGTTGTTCTCCCACAAGAACCACTCGGCTGATCCTTCTTCAATATGCCCTTCACCAACATGCAGTGTTTCCTTGATTGAATTAGCTCTCACACCAATATTTGCGTCTAGAGCCTTTGCATTGAGGGCTATCTGAAAACGGCTGTGGCGCTGAAGTTGCCTGTGAATGTGGAGTTGGTGGCATGTGAAACCCGCATGTGGAGCATTCGTTTGTGTGGGATGCTCTACCAGGTTCATTCCTAGATAATGCACTCAAAGGGCACTAAGCATAGAGTGTGAAAACTGAGTTTCCTTGAGAGCTGCTTGGAAGCCTGATGGTGTGTGAAGTTAGTGAGCCAAATGGAGTTGTTCTCCCACAAGAACCACTCGGCTGATCCTTCTTCAATATGCCCTTCACCAACATGCAGTGTTTCCTTGATTGAATTAGCTCTCACACCAATATTTGCGTCTAGAGCCTTTGCATTGAGGGCTATCTGAAAACGGCTGTGGCGCTGAAGTTGCCTGTGAATGTGGAGTTGGTGGCATGTGAAACCCGCATGTGGAGCATTCGTTTGTGTGGAATGCTGACCAAGATTCATTTCAGTCCTAGGCACACAAAGAGCACTAAGCATAGAGTGTGAACACTGAGTTTCCTTGAGAGCTGCTTGGAAGCCTGATGGTGTGTGAAGTTAGTGAGCCAAATGGAGTTGTTCTCCCACAAGAACCACTCGGCTGATCCTTCTTCAATATGCCCTTCACCAACATGCAGTGTTTCCTTGATTGAATTAGCTCTCACACCAATATTTGCGTCTAGAGCCTTTGCATTGAGGGCTATCTGAAAACGGCTGTGGCGCTGAAGTTGCCTGTGAATGTGGAGTTGGTGGCATGTGAAACCCGCATGTGAAGCATTCGTTTGTGTGGGATGCTCTACCAGGTTCATTCCTAGATAATGCACTCAAAGGGCACTAAGCATAGAGTGTGAAAACTGAGTTTCCTTGAGAGCTGCTTGGAAGCCTGATGGTGTGTGAAGTTAGTGAGCCAAATGGAGTTGTTCTCCCACAAGAACCACTCGGCTGATCCTTCTTCAATATGCCCTTCACCAACATGCAGTGTTTCCTTGATTGAATTAGCTCTCACACCAATATTAGTGTCTAGAGCCTTTGCAATGAGGGCTATCTGAAAACGGCTGTGGCGCTGAAGTTGCCTGTGAATGTGGAGTTGGTGGCATGTGAAACCCGCATGTGGAGCATTCGTTTGTGTGGGATGCTCTACCAGGTTCATTCCTAGATAATGCACTCAAAGGGCACTAAGCATAGAGTATGAAAACTGAGTTTTCTTGAGAGCTGCTTGGAAGCCTGATGGTGTGTGAAGTTAGTGAGCCAAATGGAGTTGTTCTCCCACAAGAACCACTCGGCTGATCCTTCTTCAATATGCCCTTCACCAACATGCAGTGTTTCCTTGATTGAATTAGCTCTCACACCAATATTTGCGTCTAGAGCCTTTGCATTGAGGGCTATCTGAAAACGGCTGTGGCGCTGAAGTTGCCTGTGAATGTGGAGTTGGTGGCATGTGAAACCCGCATGTGGAGCATTCGTTTTTGTGAGATGCTGACCAAGCTTCATTTCAGTCCTAGGCACTCAAAGGGCACTAAGCATAGAGTGTGAAAACTGAGTTTCCTTGAGAGCTGCTTGGAAGCCTGATGGTGTGTGAAGTTAGTGAGCCAAATGGAGTTGTTCTCCCACAAGAACCACTCGGCTGATCCTTCTTCAATATGCCCTTCACCAACATGCAGTGTTTCCTTGATTGAATTAGCTCTCACACCAATATTAGTGTCTAGAGCCTTTGCAATGAGGGCTATCTGAAAACGGCTGTGGCGCTGAAGTTGCCTGTGAATGTGGAGTTGGTGGCATGTGAAACCCGCATGTGGAGCATTCGTTTGTGTGGGATGCTCTACCAGGTTCATTCCTAGATAATGCACTCAAAGGGCACTAAGCATAGAGTGTGAAAACTGAGTTTCCTTGAGAGCTGCTTGGAAGCCTGATGGTGTGTGAAGTTAGTGAGCCAAATGGAGTTGTTCTCCCACAAGAACCACTCGGCTGATCCTTCTTCAATATGCCCTTCACCAACATGCAGTGTTTCCTTGATTGAATTAGCTCTCACACCAATATTTGCGTCTAGAGCCTTTGCATTGAGGGCTATCTGAAAACGGCTGTGGCGCTGAAGTTGCCTGTGAATGTGGAGTTGGTGGCATGTGAAACCCGCATGTGGAGCATTCGTTTGTGTGGGATACTCTCCAAGCTTCATTTCAGTCCTAGGCACTCAAAGGGCACTAAGCATAGAGTGTGAAAACTGAGTTTCCTTGAGAGCTGCTTGGAAGCCTGATGGTGTGTGAAGTTAGTGAGCCAAATGGAGTTGTTCTCCCACAAGAACCACTCGGCTGATCCTTCTTCAATATGCCCTTCACCAACATGCAGTGTTTCCTTGATTGAATTAGCTCTCACACCAATATTTGCGTCTAGAGCCTTTGCATTGAGGGCTATCTGAAAACGGCTGTGGCGCTGAAGTTGCCTGTGAATGTGGAGTTGGTGGCATGTGAAACCCGCATGTGGAGCATTCGTTTGTGTGGGATGCTCTACCAGATTCATTCCCAGATAATGCACTCAAAGGGCACTAAACATAGAGTGTGAAAACTGAGTTTCCTTGAGAGCTGCTTGGAAGCCTGATGGTGTGTGAAGTTAGTGAGCCAAATGGAGTTGTTCTCCCACAAGAACCACTCGGCTGATCCTTCTTCAATATGCCCTTCACCAACATGCAGTGTTTCCTTGATTGAATTAGCTCTCACACCAATATTTGCGTCTAGAGCCTTTGCATTGAGGGCTATCTGAAAACGGCTGTGGCGCTGAAGTTGCCTGTGAATGTGGAGTTGGTGGCATGTGAAACCCGCATGTGGAGCATTCGTTTGTGTGGGATGCTCTACCAGGTTCATTCCTAGATAATGCACTCAAAGGGCACTAAACATAGAGTGTGAAAACTGAGTTTCCTTGAGAGCTGCTTGGAAGCCTGATGGTGTGTGAAGTTAGTGAGCCAAATGGAGTTGTTCTCCCACAAGAACCACTCGGCTGATCCTTCTTCAATATGCCCTTCACCAACATGCAGTGTTTCCTTGATTGAATTAGCTCTCACACCAATATTTGCGTCTAGAGCCTTTGCATTGAGGGCTATCTGAAAACGGCTGTGGCGCTGAAGTTGCCTGTGAATGTGGAGTTGGTGGCATGTGAAACCCGCATGTGGAGCATTCGTTTGTGTGGGATGCTCTACCAGGTTCATTCCTAGATAATGCACTCAAAGGGCACTAAGCATAGAGTGTGAAAACTGAGTTTCCTTGAGAGCTGCTTGGAAGCCTGATGGTGTGTGAAGTTAGTGAGCCAAATGGAGTTGTTCTCCCACAAGAACCACTCGGCTGATCCTTCTTCAATATGCCCTTCACCAACATGCAGTGTTTCCTTGATGGAATTAGCTCTCACACCAATATTAGTGTCTAGAGCCTTTGCAATGAGGGCTATCTGAAAACGGCTGTGGCGCTGAAGTTGCCTGTGAATGTGGAGTTGGTGGCATGTGAAACCCGCATGTGGAGCATTCGTTTGTGTGGGATGCTCTACCAGGTTCATTCCTAGATAATGCACTCAAAGGGCACTAAGCATAGAGTGTGAAAACTGAGTTTCCTTGAGAGCTGCTTGGAAGCCTGATGGTGTGTGAAGTTAGTGAGCCAAATGGAGTTGTTCTCCCACAAGAACCACTCGGCTGATCCTTCTTCAATATGCCCTTCACCAACATGCAGTGTTTCCTTGATTGAATTAGCTCTCACACCAATATTTGCGTCTAGAGCCTTTGCATTGAGGGCTATCTGAAAACGGCTGTGGCGCTGAAGTTGCCTGTGAATGTGGAGTTGGTGGCATGTGAAACCCGCATGTGGAGCATTCGTTTGTGTGGGATGCTCTCCAAGCTTCATTTCAGTCCTAGGCACTCAAAGGGCACTAAGCATAGAGTGTGAAAACTGAGTTTCCTTGAGAGCTGCTTGGAAGCCTGATGGTGTGTGAAGTTAGTGAGCCAAATGGAGTTGTTCTCCCACAAGAACCACTCGGCTGATCCTTCTTCAATATGCCCTTCTCCAACATGCAGTGTTTCCTTGATTGAATTAGCTCTCACACCAATATTTGCGTCTAGAGCCTTTGCATTGAGGGCTATCTGAAAACGGCTGTGGCGCTGAAGTTGCCTGTGAATGTGGAGTTGGTGGCATGTGAAACCCGCATGTGGAGCATTCGTTTGTGTGGGATGCTCTACCAGGTTCATTCCTAGATAATGCACTCAAAGGGCACTAAGCATAGAGTGTGAAAACTGAGTTTCCTTGAGAGCTGCTTGGAAGCCTGATGGTGTGTGAAGTTAGTGAGCCAAATGGAGTTGTTCTCCCACAAGAACCACTCGGCTGATCCTTCTTCAATATGCCCTTCACCAACATGCAGTGTTTCCTTGATTGAATTAGGTCTCACACCAATATTAGTGTCTAGAGCCTTTGCAATGAGGGCTATCTGAAAACGGCTGTGGCGCTGAAGTTGCCTGTGAACGTGGAGTTGGTGGCATGTGAAACCCGCATGTGGAGCATTCGTTTGTGTGGGATGCTCTACCAGGTTCATTCCTAGATAATTCACTCAAAGGGCACTAAGCATAGAGTGTGAAAACTGAGTTTCCTTGAGAGCTGCTTGGAAGCCTGATGGTGTGTGAAGTTAGTGAGCCAAATGGAGTTGTTCTCCCACAAGAACCACTCGGCTGATCCTTCTTCAATATGCCCTTCACCAACATGCAGTGTTTCCTTGATTGAATTAGCTCTCACACCAATATTTGCGTCTAGAGCCTTTGCATTGAGGGCTATCTGAAAACGGCTGTGGCGCTGAAATTGCCTGTGAATGTGGAGTTGGTGGCATGTGAAACCCGCATGTGGAGCATTCGTTTGTGTGGGATGCTCTACCAGGTTCATTCCTAGATAATGCACTCAAAGGGCACTAAGCATAGAGTGTGAAAACTGAGTTTCCTTGAGAGCTGCTTGGAAGCCTGATGGTGTGTGAAGTTAGTGAGCCAAATGGAGTTGTTCTCCCACAAGAACCACTCGGCTGATCCTTCTTCAATATGCCCTTCACCAACATGCAGTGTTTCCTTGATTGAATTAGCTCTCACACCAATATTTGCGTCTAGAGCCTTTGCATTGAGGGCTATCTGAAAACGGCTGTGGCGCTGAAGTTGCCTGTGAATGTGGAGTTGGTGGCATGTGAAACCCGCATGTGGAGCATTCGTTTGTGTGGGATGATCTCCAAGCTTCATTTCAGTCCTAGGCACTCAAAGGGCACTAAGCATAGAGTGTGAAAACTGAGTTTCCTTGAGAGCTGCTTGGAAGCCTGATGGTGTGTGAAGTTAGTGAGCCAAATGGAGTTGTTCTCCCACAAGAACCACTCGGCTGATCCTTCTTCAATATGCCCTTCACCAACATGCAGTGTTTCCTTGATTGAATTAGCTCTCACAATAATATTTGCGTCTAGAGCCTTTGCATTGAGGGCTATCTGAAAACGGCTGTGGCGCTGAAGTTGCCTGTGAATGTGGAGTTGGTGGCATGTGAAACCCGCATGTGGAGCATTCGTTTGTGTGGGATGCTCTACCAGGTTCATTCCTAGATAATGCACTCAAAGGGCACTAAGCATAGAGTGTGAAAACTGAGTTTCCTTGAGAGCTGCTTGGAAGCCTGATGGTGTGTGAAGTTAGTGAGCCAAATGGAGTTGTTCTCCCACAAGAACCACTCGGCTGATCCTTCTTCAATATGCCCTTCACCAACATGCAGTGTTTCCTTGATTGAATTAGCTCTCACACCAATATTTGCGTCTAGAGCCTTTGCATTGAGGGCTATCTGAAAACGGCTGTGGCGCTGAAGTTGCCTGTGAATGTGGAGTTGGTGGCATGTGAAACCCGCATGTGGAGCATTCGTTTGTGTGGGATGCTCTCCAAGCTTCATTTCAGTCCTAGGCACTCAAAGGGCACTAAGCATAGAGTGTGAAAACTGAGTTTCCTTGAGAGCTGCTTGGAAGCCTGATGGTGTGTGAAGTTAGTGAGCCAAATGGAGTTGTTCTCCCACAAGAACCACTCGGCTGATCCTTCTTCAATATGCCCTTCTCCAACATGCAGTGTTTCCTTGATTGAATTAGCTCTCACACCAATATTTGCGTCTAGAGCCTTTGCATTGAGGGCTATCTGAAAACGGCTGTGGCGCTGAAGTTGCCTGTGAATGTGGAGTTGGTGGCATGTGAAACCCGCATGTGGAGCATTCGTTTGTGTGGGATGCTCTACCAGGTTCATTTCAGTCCTAGGCACTCAAAGGGCACTAAGCATAGAGTGTGAAAACTGAGTTTCCTTGAGAGCTGCTTGGAAGCCTGATGGTGTGTGAAGTTAGTGAGCCAAATGGAGTTGTTCTCCCACAAGAACCACTCGGCTGATCCTTCTTCAATATGCCCTTCACCAACATGCAGTGTTTCCTTGATTGAATTAGCTCTCACAATAATATTTGCGTCTAGAGCCTTTGCATTGAGGGCTATCTGAAAACGGCTGTGGCGCTGAAGTTGCCTGTGAATGTGGAGTTGGTGGCATGTGAAACCCGCATGTGGAGCATTCGTTTGTGTGGGATGCTCTACCAGGTTCATTCCTAGATAATGCACTCAAAGGGCACTAAGCATAGAGTGTGAAAACTGAGTTTCCTTGAGAGCTGCTTGGAAGCCTGATGGTGTGTGAAGTTAGTGAGCCAAATGGAGTTGTTCTCCCACAAGAACCACTCGGCTGATCCTTCTTCAATATGCCCTTCACCAACATGCAGTGTTTCCTTGATTGAATTAGCTCTCACACCAATATTTGCGTCTAGAGCCTTTGCATTGAGGGCTATCTGAAAACGGCTGTGGCGCTGAAGTTGCCTGTGAATGTGGAGTTGGTGGCATGTGAAACCCGCATGTGGAGCATTCGTTTGTGTGGGATGCTCTCCAAGCTTCATTTCAGTCCTAGGCACTCAAAGGGCACTAAGCATAGAGTGTGAAAACTGAGTTTCCTTGAGAGCTGCTTGGAAGCCTGATGGTGTGTGAAGTTAGTGAGCCAAATGGAGTTGTTCTCCCACAAGAACCACTCGGCTGATCCTTCTTCAATATGCCCTTCTCCAACATGCAGTGTTTCCTTGATTGAATTAGCTCTCACACCAATATTTGCGTCTAGAGCCTTTGCATTGAGGGCTATCTGAAAACGGCTGTGGCGCTGAAGTTGCCTGTGAATGTGGAGTTGGTGGCATGTGAAACCCGCATGTGGAGCATTCGTTTGTGTGGGATGCTCTACCAGGTTCATTCCTAGATAATGCACTCAAAGGGCACTAAGCATAGAGTGTGAAAACTGAGTTTCCTTGAGAGCTGCTTGGAAGCCTGATGGTGTGTGAAGTTAGTGAGCCAAATGGAGTTGTTCTCCCACAAGAACCACTCGGCTGATCCTTCTTCAATATGCCCTTCACCAACATGCAGTGTTTCCTTGATTGAATTAGCTCTCACACCAATATTAGTGTCTAGAGCCTTTGCAATGAGGGCTATCTGAAAACGGCTGTGGCGCTGAAGTTGCCTGTGAACGTGGAGTTGGTGGCATGTGAAACCCGCATGTGGAGCATTCGTTTGTGTGGGATGCTCTACCAGGTTCATTCCTAGATAATGCACTCAAAGGGCACTAAGCATAGAGTGTGAAAACTGAGTTTCCTTGAGAGCTGCTTGGAAGCCTGATGGTGTGTGAAGTTAGTGAGCCAAATGGAGTTGTTCTCCCACAAGAACCACTCAGCTGATCCTTCTTCAATATGCCCTTCACCAACATGCAGTGTTTCCTTGATTGAATTAGCTCTCACACCAATATTTGCGTCTAGAGCCTTTGCATTGAGGGCTATCTGAAAACGGCTGTGGCGCTGAAGTTGCCTGTGAATGTGGAGTTTGTGGCATGTGAAACCCGCATGTGGAGCATTCGTTTGTGTGGGATGCTCTCCAAGCTTCATTTCAGTCCTAGGCACTCAAAGGGCACTAAGCATAGAGTGTGAAAACTGAGTTTCCTTGAGAGCTGCTTGGAAGCCTGATGGTGTGTGAAGTTAGTGAGCCAAATGGAGTTGTTCTCCCACAAGAACCACTCGGCTGATCCTTCTTCAATATGCCCTTCACCAACATGCAGTGTTTCCTTGATTGAATTAGCTCTCACACCAATATTTGCGTCTAGAGCCTTTGCATTGAGGGCTATCTGAAAACGGCTGTGGCGCTGAAGTTGCCTGTGAATGTGGAGTTGGTGGCATGTGAAACCCGCATGTGGAGCATTCGTTTGTGTGGGATGCTCTACCAGGTTCATTCCTAGATAATGCACTCAAAGGGCACTAAGCATAGAGTGTGAAAACTGAGTTTCCTTGAGAGCTGCTTGGAAGCCTGATGGTGTGTGAAGTTAGTGAGCCAAATGGAGTTGTTCTCCCACAAGAACCACTCGGCTGATCCTTCTTCAATATGCCCTTCACCAACATGCAGTGTTTCCTTGATTGAATTAGCTCTCACACCAATATTTGCGTCTAGAGCCTTTGCATTGAGGGCTATCTGAAAACGGCTGTGGCGCTGAAGTTGCCTGTGAATGTGGAGTTGGTGGCATGTGAAACCCGCATGTGGAGCATTCGTTTGTGTGGGATGCTCTCCAAGCTTCATTTCAGTCCTAGGCACTCAAAGGGCACTAAGCATAGAGTGTGAAAACTGAGTTTCCTTGAGAGCTGCTTGGAAGCCTGATGGTGTGTGAAGTTAGTGAGCCAAATGGAGTTGTTCTCCCACAAGAACCACTCGGCTGATCCTTCTTCAATATGCCCTTCTCCAACATGCAGTGTTTCCTTGATTGAATTAGCTCTCACACCAATATTTGCGTCTAGAGCCTTTGCATTGAGGGCTATCTGAAAACGGCTGTGGCGCTGAAGTTGCCTGTGAATGTGGAGTTGGTGGCATGTGAAACCCGCATGTGGAGCATTCGTTTGTGTGGGATGCTCTACCAGGTTCATTCCTAGATAATGCACTCAAAGGGCACTAAGCATAGAGTGTGAAAA
Organism: Ochotona princeps; assembly: GCF_030435755.1. NCBI lineage: Eukaryota > Metazoa > Chordata > Mammalia > Lagomorpha > Ochotonidae > Ochotona > Ochotona princeps. Next base: position 44,084 of record NW_026697704.1, read on the forward strand.
CTGAGTTTCCTTGAGAGCTGCTTGGAAGCCTGATGGTGTGTGAAGTTAGTGAGCCAAATGGAGTTGTTCTCCCACAAGAACCACTCGGCTGATCCTTCTTCAATATGCCCTTCACCAACATGCAGTGTTTCCTTGATTGAATTAGCTCTCACACCAATATTAGTGTCTAGAGCCTTTGCAATGAGGGCTATCTGAAAACGGCTGTGGCGCTGAAGTTGCCTGTGAACGTGGAGTTGGTGGCATGTGAAACCCGCATGTGGAGCATTCGTTTGTGTGGGATGCTCTACCAGGTTCATTCCTAGATAATGCACTCAAAGGGCACTAAGCATAGAGTGTGAAAACTGAGTTTCCTTGAGAGCTGCTTGGAAGCCTGATGGTGTGTGAAGTTAGTGAACCAAATGGAGTTGTTCTCCCACAAGAACCACTCAGCTGATCCTTCTTCAATATGCCCTTCACCAACATGCAGTGTTTCCTTGATTGAATTAGCTCTCACACCAATATTTGCGTCTAGAGCCTTTGCATTGAGGGCTATCTGAAAACGGCTGTGGCGCTGAAGTTGCCTGTGAATGTGGAGTTTGTGGCATGTGAAACCCGCATGTGGAGCATTCGTTTGTGTGGGATGCTCTCCAAGCTTCATTTCAGTCCTAGGCACTCAAAGGGCACTAAGCATAGAGTGTGAAAACTGAGTTTCCTTGAGAGCTGCTTGGAAGCCTGATGGTGTGTGAAGTTAGTGAGCCAAATGGAGTTGTTCTCCCACAAGAACCACTCGGCTGATCCTTCTTCAATATGCCCTTCACCAACATGCAGTGTTTCCTTGATTGAATTAGCTCTCACACCAATATTTGCGTCTAGAGCCTTTGCATTGAGGGCTATCTGAAAACGGCTGTGGCGCTGAAGTTGCCTGTGAATGTGGAGTTGGTGGCATGTGAAACCCGCATGTGGAGCATTCGTTTGTGTGGGATGCTCTACCAGGTTCATTCCTAGATAATGCACTCAAAGGGCACTAAGCATAGAGTGTGAAAACTGAGTTTCCTTGAGAGCTGCTTGGAAGCCTGATGGTGTGTGAAGTTAGTGAGCCAAATGGAGTTGTTCTCCCACAAGAACCACTCGGCTGATCCTTCTTCAATATGCCCTTCACCAACATGCAGTGTTTCCTTGATTGAATTAGCTCTCACACCAATATTTGCGTCTAGAGCCTTTGCATTGAGGGCTATCTGAAAACGGCTGTGGCGCTGAAGTTGCCTGTGAATGTGGAGTTGGTGGCATGTGAAACCCGCATGTGGAGCATTCGTTTGTGTGGGATGCTCTACCAGGTTCATTTCAGTCCTAGGCACTCAAAGGGCACTAAGCATAGAGTGTGAAAACTGAGTTTCCTTGAGAGCTGCTTGGAAGCCTGATGGTGTGTGAAGTTAGTGAGCCAAATGGAGTTGTTCTCCCACAAGAACCACTCGGCTGATCCTTCTTCAATATGCCCTTCACCAACATGCAGTGTTTCCTTGATTGAATAAGCTCTCACACCAATATTTGCGTCTAGAGCCTTTGCATTGAGGGCTATCTGAAAACGGCTCTGGCGCTGAAGTTGCCTGTGAATGTGGAGTTGGTGGCATGTGAAACCCGCATGTGGAGCATTCGTTTGTGTGGGATGCTCTACCAGGTTCATTCCTAGATAATGCACTCAAAGGGCACTAAGCATAGAGTGTGAAAACTGAGTTTCCTTGAGAGCTGCTTGGAAGCCTGATGGTGTGTGAAGTTAGTGAACCAAATGGAGTTGCTCTCCCACAAGAACCACTCGGCTGATCCTTCTTCAATATGACCTTCACCAACATGCAGTGTTTCCTTGATTGAATTAGCTCTCACACCAATATTTGCATCTAGAGCCTTTGCATTGAGGGCTATCTGAAAACGGCTGTGGCGCTGAAGTTGCCTGTGAATGTGGAGTTGGTGGCATGTGAAACCCGCATGTGGAGCATTCGTTTGTGTGGAATGCTGACCAAGATTCATTTCAGTCCTAGGCACACAAAGAGCACTAAGCATAGAGTGTGAAAACTGAGTTTCCTTGAGAGCTGCTTGGAAGCCTGATGGTGTGTGAAGTTAGTGAGCCAAATGGAGTTGTTCTCCCACAAGAACCACTCGGCTGATCCTTCTTCAATATGCCCTTCACCAACATGCAGTGTTTCCTTGATTGAATTAGCTCTCACACCAATATTTGCGTCTAGAGCCTTTGCATTGAGGGCTATCTGAAAACGGCTGTGGCGCTGAAGTTGCCTGTGAATGTGGAGTTGGTGGCATGTGAAACCCGCATGTGAAGCATTCGTTTGTGTGGGATGCTCTACCACGTTCATTCCTAGATAATGCACTCAAAGGGCACTAAGCATAGAGTGTGAAAACTGAGTTTCCTTGAGAGCTGCTTGGAAGCCTGATGGTGTGTGAAGTTAGTGAGCCAAATGGAGTTGTTCTCCCACAAGAACCACTCGGCTCATCCTTCTTCAATATGCCCTTCACCAACATGCAGTGTTTCCTTGATTGAATTAGCTCTCACACCAATATTAGTGTCTAGAGCCTTTGCAATGAGGGCTATCTGAAAATGGCTGTGGCGCTGAAGTTGCCTGTGAATGTGGAGTTGGTGGCATGTGAAACCCGCATGTGGAGCATTCGTTTGTGTGGGATGCTCTACCAGGTTCATTCCTAGATAATGCATTCAAAGGGCACTAAGCATAGAGTGTGAAAACTGAGTTTCCTTGAGAGCTGCTTGGAAGCCTGATGGTGTGTGAAGTTAGTGAGCCAAATGGAGTTGTTCTCCCACAAGAACCACTCGGCTGATCCTTCTTCAATATGCCCTTCACCAACATGCAGTGTTTCCTTGATTGAATTAGCTCTCACAATAATATTTGCGTCTAGAGCCTTTGCATTGAGGGCTATCTGAAAACGGCTGTGGCGCTGAAGTTGCCTGTGAATGTGGAGTTGGTGGCATGTGAAACCCGCATGTGGAGCATTCGTTTGTGTGGGATGCTCTACCAGGTTCATTCCTAGATAATGCACTCAAAGGGCACTAAGCATAGAGTGTGAAAACTGAGTTTCCTTGAGAGCTGCTTGGAAGCCTGATGGTGTGTGAAGTTAGTGAGCCAAATGGAGTTGTTCTCCCACAAGAACCACTCGGCTGATCCTTCTTCAATATGCCCTTCACCAACATGCAGTGTTTCCTTGATTGAATTAGCTCTCACACCAATATTTGCGTCTAGAGCCTTTGCATTGAGGGCTATCTGAAAACGGCTGTGGCGCTGAAGTTGCCTGTGAATGTGGAGTTGGTGGCATGTGAAACCCGCATGTGGAGCATTCGTTTGTGTGGGATGCTCTCCAAGCTTCATTTCAGTCCTAGGCACTCAAAGGGCACTAAGCATAGAGTGTGAAAACTGAGTTTCCTTGAGAGCTGCTTGGAAGCCTGATGGTGTGTGAAGTTAGTGAGCCAAATGGAGTTGTTCTCCCACAAGAACCACTCGGCTGATCCTTCTTCAATATGCCCTTCACCAACATGCAGTGTTTCCTTGATTGAATTAGCTCTCACACCAATATTTGCGTCTAGAGCCTTTGCATTGAGGGCTATCTGAAAACGGCTGTGGCGCTGAAGTTGCCTGTGAATGTGGAGTTGGTGGCATGTGAAACCCGCATGTGGAGCATTCGTTTGTGTGGGATGCTCTACCAGGTTCATTCCTAGATAATGCACTCAAAGGGCACTAAGCATAGAGTGTGAAAACTGAGTTTCCTTGAGAGCTGCTTGGAAGCCTGATGGTGTGTGAAGTTAGTGAGCCAAATGGAGTTGTTCTCCCACAAGAACCACTCGGCTGATCCTTCTTCAATATGCCCTTCACCAACATGCAGTGTTTCCTTGATTGAATTAGCTCTCACACCAATATTTGCGTCTAGAGCCTTTGCATTGAGGGCTATCTGAAAACGGCTGTGGCGCTGAAGTTGCCTGTGAATGTGGAGTTGGTGGCATGTGAAACCCGCATGTGAAGCATTCGTTTGTGTGGGATGCTCTACCACGTTCATTCCTAGATAATGCACTCAAAGGGCACTAAGCATAGAGTGTGAAAACTGAGTTTCCTTGAGAGCTGCTTGGAAGCCTGATGGTGTGTGAAGTTAGTGAGCCAAATGGAGTTGTTCTCCCACAAGAACCACTCGGCTCATCCTTCTTCAATATGCCCTTCACCAACATGCAGTGTTTCCTTGATTGAATTAGCTCTCACACCAATATTAGTGTCTAGAGCCTTTGCAATGAGGGCTATCTGAAAATGGCTGTGGCGCTGAAGTTGCCTGTGAATGTGGAGTTGGTGGCATGTGAAACCCGCATGTGGAGCATTCGTTTGTGTGGGATGCTCTACCAGGTTCATTCCTAGATAATGCATTCAAAGGGCACTAAGCATAGAGTGTGAAAACTGAGTTTCCTTGAGAGCTGCTTGGAAGCCTGATGGTGTGTGAAGTTAGTGAGCCAAATGGAGTTGTTCTCCCACAAGAACCACTCGGCTGATCCTTCTTCAATATGCCCTTCACCAACATGCAGTGTTTCCTTGATTGAATTAGCTCTCACAATAATATTTGCGTCTAGAGCCTTTGCATTGAGGGCTATCTGAAAACGGCTGTGGCGCTGAAGTTGCCTGTGAATGTGGAGTTGGTGGCATGTGAAACCCGCCATGTGGAGCATTCGTTTGTGTGGGATGCTCTACCAGGTTCATTCCTAGATAATGCACTCAAAGGGCACTAAGCATAGAGTGTGAAAACTGAGTTTCCTTGAGAGCTGCTTGGAAGCCTGATGGTGTGTGAAGTTAGTGAACCAAATGGAGTTGCTCTCCCACAAGAACCACTCGGCTGATCCTTCTTCAATATGACCTTCACCAACATGCAGTGTTTCCTTGATTGAATTAGCTCTCACACCAATATTTGCATCTAGAGCCTTTGCATTGAGGGCTATCTGAAAACGGCTGTGGCGCTGAAGTTGCCTGTGAATGTGGAGTTGGTGGCATGTGAAACCCGCATGTGGAGCATTCGTTTGTGTGGAATGCTGACCAAGATTCATTTCAGTCCTAGGCACACAAAGAGCACTAAGCATAGAGTGTGAAAACTGAGTTTCCTTGAGAGCTGCTTGGAAGCCTGATGGTGTGTGAAGTTAGTGAGCCAAATGGAGTTGTTCTCCCACAAGAACCACTCGGCTGATCCTTCTTCAATATGCCCTTCACCAACATGCAGTGTTTCCTTGATTGAATTAGCTCTCACACCAATATTTGCGTCTAGAGCCTTTGCATTGAGGGCTATCTGAAAACGGCTGTGGCGCTGAAGTTGCCTGTGAATGTGGAGTTGGTGGCATGTGAAACCCGCATGTGAAGCATTCGTTTGTGTGGGATGCTCTACCACGTTCATTCCTAGATAATGCACTCAAAGGGCACTAAGCATAGAGTGTGAAAACTGAGTTTCCTTGAGAGCTGCTTGGAAGCCTGATGGTGTGTGAAGTTAGTGAGCCAAATGGAGTTGTTCTCCCACAAGAACCACTCGGCTCATCCTTCTTCAATATGCCCTTCACCAACATGCAGTGTTTCCTTGATTGAATTAGCTCTCACACCAATATTAGTGTCTAGAGCCTTTGCAATGAGGGCTATCTGAAAATGGCTGTGGCGCTGAAGTTGCCTGTGAATGTGGAGTTGGTGGCATGTGAAACCCGCATGTGGAGCATTCGTTTGTGTGGGATGCTCTACCAGGTTCATTCCTAGATAATGCATTCAAAGGGCACTAAGCATAGAGTGTGAAAACTGAGTTTCCTTGAGAGCTGCTTGGAAGCCTGATGGTGTGTGTGAAGTTAGTGAGCCAAATGGAGTTGTTCTCCCACAAGAACCACTCGGCTGATCCTTCTTCAATATGCCCTTCACCAACATGCAGTGTTTCCTTGATTGAATTAGCTCTCACAATAATATTTGCGTCTAGAGCCTTTGCATTGAGGGCTATCTGAAAACGGCTGTGGCGCTGAAGTTGCCTGTGAATGTGGAGTTGGT